>NW_025727721.1:0-300000 GCF_021461385.2 Schistocerca piceifrons | reverse complement strand
GACCTTGTTATTGAAGATGAAACACAGAAATTGCATCGGAATAAAATACAAAACTCACAATGCCGACATAAGTACGAGAAGACTGACTCTTCCTAGTGTCTATGTTTTGAACCATTTCTGTGACACTACTTATAGATTCCGATCCTTCACTTAGGGTTAACTGTATCCCCCTGACCTTCTTATTGACGATGAAACACAGAAATTGCATCCGAATTAAATAGAAAAGGCACAGTGCCGACTTAAGTACAAGACGACTGACTCTTTTTACTGACTATGTTTTGAACCATTCCTGTGGCACTAGTTATAGATTCCCATGCTTCACTCCAGGTTTACTGTATCCCTTGGACCTTCTTATTGACGACGAAACACAGAAAATGCATCAGAATTAAATAGAAAAGGCACAATGCCGACTTAAGTACAAGACGACTGACTCTTCTTACTGTCTATGTTTTGAACCATTCCTGTGACAGTAGTTACAGATTCCGATGCTTAACTTCAGGTTTACTGTATCCCTCTGACCTTCTTATTGACGACGAAACGCAGAAATTGCATTAGAATTAAATACAAAAGGCACAATGCCGACTTAAGTACAAGAATACTGACTCTTCTTATTGTCTATGTTTTGAACCATCCCTGTGACACTAGTTATAGATTCCGATGCTTCACTCCAGGTTTACTGTATCCTTTGGACCTTCTTATTTACGATGAGACACAGAAATTGCATCGGAATTAAATTGGAAAGGCACAATACCGACTTAAGTACAAGAAAACTGACTCTTCTTACTGTTTATATTTTGAACCATTCCTGTGACACTAGCTATAGATTCCGATGCTTCACTTCAGGTTTACTGTATGCCTGTGACCTTCTTATTGACGATGAATCACAGAAATTGCATCGGAATTAAATACAAAAGGCACAATGCCGACTTAAGTAGAAGAAAACATTCACTTCTTACTGTCTATGTTCTGAATCATTCCTGTGACACTAGTTATAGATTCCGATGCTTCACTTCAGGTTTACTGTATCCCCCTGACCTTCTTTAGACGATGAACCACAGATATTGCATCGGAATTAAATACAAAAGGCAGAATGCCGACTTAAATAAAAAAAGACTGTCTCTTCTTACTCTCTACGTTTTGAACCATTCCTGTGACACTAGTTATGGATTCCGATACTTCACATCAGGTTTACTGTATCCTTCTGACCTTCTTATTGACGATGAAACACAGAAATTGCATCGGAATTAAATACAAAAGGCACAATGCCGACTTCAGTACATATAGACTGACTTTTCCTGCTGTCTATGTTTTGAACTATTCCTGTGGCACTAGTCATAGATTTGGATGCTTCACTTCAGGATTACTGTATCCCTCTGACCTTCTTATTGACGATGTAACACAGAAATTGCATAGGAATTAAATACAAAAAGCACAATGCCGACATAAGTACAAGAAGACTGACTCTTCCGACTGTCTATGTTTTGAACCATTCCTGTGACACTAGTTATAGATTCCGATGCTTCACTTCAGGTTTACTGTATCCCTCTGACCTTCGTATTGACGATGAAACACAGAAATTGCATCGGAATTAGATAAAAAAGGCACAATGCCGACATAAGAACAAGAAGACTGACTCTACCTACTGTCTATGTTTTGAACCATTCCTCTGACACTAATTATAGATTCCGATGCTTCACTCCAGGTTTACTGTATCCCTTGGACCTTCTTATTGACGATGAAACACAGAAATTGCATCGGAAATAAATTGAAAAGGCACAATGCCGACTTAAGTACTAGAAGACTGACTGTTCTCACTGTCTATGTTTTGAACCATTCCTGTGACACTAGTTATAAATTCCGATGCTTCACTTCAGGTTTACTGTATCCTTCTGACCTTCTTATTGACGATGAAACATAGAAATTGCATCTTAATTAAATACAAAAGGCACAATGCCGACTTAAGTACAAGAAGACTGACTCTTCTTACTGACTATGTTTTGAATAATTCCTGTGACACTAGTTATAGATTCCGATGCTTCACTCCAGCTTAACTGTATCCTTTGGACCTTCTTATTGACGATGAAACACAGAAATTGCATCGGAATTAAATATAATAGGCACAATGCCGACTTAAGTACAAGAAGGCTGACTCTTCTTACTGTCTATGTTTTGAACCTGTCATGTGACACTAGTTATAGATTCCGATGCTTCACTCCAGGTTTACTGTATTCCTTGGACCTTCTTAATGACGATGAAACACAAAAATCGGATCGGAATTAAATAAAAGAGGCACAATGCCGACTTAAGTAGAAGAAGACTGACTCTTCTTACTGACTATGCTTTGAACCATTCCTGTGACACCAGTTATAGATTCCGATGCTTCACTTCAGGTTTACTTTATCCCTTGGACTTTCTTATTGACGATTACACACAGAAATTGCATTGGAATTAAATAGAAAAGGCACAATCCCGACATAAGTACAAGAAGACTGACTCTTCCTACTGTCTATGTTTTGAACCATTCCTATGACACTAGTTATAGATTCCGATGCTGCACTCCAGGTATTCTGTATCCTTTGGACCTTCTTATTGACGATGAAACACAGAAATTGCATCGGAATTAAATAAAAAAGGCACAATGCCGACATAAGAACAAGAAGACTGAGTCTACCTACTGTCTATGTTTTGAACCATTCCTCTGACACTAGTTATAGATTCCGATGCTTCACTCCAATTTTACTGTATCCCTTGGACCTTCTTATTGACGATGAAACACAGAAATTGCATCGGAAATAAATTGAAAAGGCACAATGCCGACATAAGCACCAGAAGACTGACTCTTCCTACTGTCTATGTTTTGAACCATTCCTGTGACACTCGTTACAGATTCCGATGCTTCACTTCAGGTTTAATGTATCCCTTGGACCTTCTTGTTGACGATGAAAGTCAGAAATTGCATCGGAATTAAATACAAAAGGCACAAAGCCGACTTAAGTACAAGAAGAGAGATTCTTCTTACTGACTTTGTTTTGATTCATTCCTGTGACACTAGGTACAGATTCCGATGCTTCACTCAAGGTTTACTGTATCCCTTGGACCTTCTTATTGACAATGAAACACAGAAATTGCATCGGAATTAAATACAAAAGGCACAATGCCGACTTAAGTACAATAGACTGACTCTTCTTACTGACTATGATTTGAACCATTCCTGTGACACTAGTTATTGATTCCGATGCTTCGCTCCCGGTTTACTGTATCCCTTGGACCTTCTTATTGACGATGAAACACAGAAATTGCATCGGAATTGAATACAAAATGCACAATGCCGACTTAAGTACAAGAAGACTGCCTCTTCCTGCTGTCTATGTTTTGAACCATTCCTGTGACACTAGTTATAGAATCCGATGCTTCACTACAGGTTTACTGTATACCTCTGACCTTCTTATTGACGATGAAACACAGAAATTGCATCGGAATTAAATAAATAGACACAATGCCGACTTAAGTACAAGAAGACTAACTCTTCCTACTGTCTATGTTTTGAACTTTTGCTGTGACAATAGTTATAGATTCCGATGTTTCACTTCAGGTTAACTGTATCCCTTGGACCTTCTTATTGACGATGAGACACAGATATTGCATCGGAATAAAATACAAACGGCACAATGCCGACTTAAGTACAAGAAGACTGACTCTTCTTACTGACTATGTTTTGAACCATTCCTGTGACTCTAGTTATAGATTCCGATGCTTCATTCCAGGTTTACTGTATCCCTTGGACCTCCTTATTGACGATGAAACACAGAAATTGCAGCGGAATTAAATAGAAAAGACACAATGTCGACTTAAGTACAAGAAGACTGACTCCTCCTACTGTCTATGTTTTGAACTTTTCCTGTGAGAATAGTTATAGATTCCGTTGCTTCACTTCAGGTTTACTGTATCCCTTGGACCTTCTTATTGACGATGAGACACAGATATTGCATCGGAATTAAATACAAACGGCACAATGCCGACTTAAGAACTAGCAGACGGGCTCTTCTTACCGTCTATGCTTTGAACATTTCCTGTGAGACCAGTTTTAGATTACGAAGCTTCACTTCAGGTTTACTGTATCCCTTGGACATTCTTGTTAACGATGAAACACAGAAATTGCATCGGAATTATGTACTAAATGCACAATGCCGTCATAAGTACACGAAGACTGACTCTTCTTACTGTCTGTTATGAACCTAACCTGTGAGACCAGTTTTAGATTCCGATGCTTCACTTCAGGTTTACTGTATCCCTTGGACCTTCTTATTGACGATGAAACAAAAAAATTGCATCGGAATTAAATACAAAAGGCACAATGCCGACTTAAGAACTAGAAGACTGACTCTTCTTACTGTCTATGTTTTGAATGATTCCTGTGAAACCACTTTTAGATTACGATGCTTAACTTCAGGTTTACTGTATCCATTGGGCCTTCTTATTGACGATGAAACACAGAAATTGCATCGGAATTAAATACAAAGGGCACAATGCCGACATAAGTACAAGAAGACCGACACTTCTTACTGTCTATGATTTGAACCATTCATGTGACACTAGTTATAGATTCCGATGCTTCACTCCAGGTTCACCGTATCCCTTGTACCTTCTCATTGACGATGAAACACAGAAATTGCATCAGAATTAAATACAAAAAGCACAATGCCGACATAAGTACAAGAAGACTGACTCTTCCTACTGTCTATGTTCTGAACCATTCCTCTGACACTAATTATAGATTCCGATGCTTCACTCCAGGTTTACTGTATCCCTTGGACCTTCTTATTGACGATGAAACACAGAAATTGCATCGGAAATAAATTGAAAAGGCACAATGCCGACTTAAGTACTAGAAGACTGACTGTTCTCACTGTCTATGTTTTGAACCATTTCTGTGACACTAGTTATAAATTCCGATGCTTCACTTCAGGTTTGCTGTATCCCTCTGACCTTCTTATTGACGATGAAACATAGAAATAGCATCTTAATTAAATACAAAAGGCACAATGCCGACTTAAGTACAAGAAGACTGACTCTTCTTACTGACTATGTTTTGAACCATTCCTGTGACACTAGTTATAGATTCCGATGCTTCACCCCAGCTTAACTTTATCCTTTGGACCTTGTTATTGACGATGAAACACAGAAATTGCATCGGAATTAAATATAATAGGCACAATGCCGACTTAAGTACAAGAAGGCTGACTCTTCTTAATGTCTATGTTTTGAACCTGTCATGTGACACTAGTTATAGATTCCGATGCTTCACTCCAGGTTTACTGTATTCCTTGGACCTTCTTATTGACGATGAAACACAGAAATCTGATCGGAATTAAATAAAAAAGGCACAATGCCGACTTAAGTACAAGAAGACGGACTCTTCTTACTGACTATGTTTTGAACCATTCCTGTGACACCAGTTATAGATTCCGATGCTTCACTTCAGGTTTACTTTATCCCTTGGACTTTCTTATTGACGATGACACACAGAAATTGCATTGGAATTAAATAGAAAAGGCAAAATCCCGACATAAGTACAAGAAGACTGACTCTTCCTACTGTCTATGTTTTGAACCATTCCTATGACACTAGTTATAGATTCCGATGCTGCACTCCAGGTATTCTGTATCCCTTGGACCTTCTTATTGACGATGAAACACAGAAATTGCATCGGAATTAAATAAAAAAGGCACAATGCCGACATAAGAACAAGAAGACTGAGTCTACCTACTGTCTATGTTTTGAACCATTCCTCTGACACTAGTTATAGATTCCGATGCTTCACTCCAATTTTACTGTATCCCTTGGACCTTCTTATTGACGATGAAACACAGAAATTGCATCGGAAATAAATTGAAAAGGCACAATGCCGACTTAAGCACTAGAAGACTGACTCTTCCTACTGTCTATGTTTTGAACCATTCCTGTGACACTGGTTACAGATTCCGATGCTTCACTTCCGGTTTAATGTCTCACTTGGACCTTCTCGTTGACGATGAACGTCAGAAATTGCATCGGAATTAAATACAAAAGGCACAAAGCCGACTTAAGTACAAGAAGAGTGATTCTTCTTACTGACTTTGTTTTGATTCATTCCTGTGACACTAGGTACAGATTCCGATGCTTCACTCAAGGTTTACTGTATCCCTTGGACCTTCTTATTGACAATGAAACACAGAAATTGCATCGGAATTAAATACAAAATGCACAATGCCGACTTAAGTACAAGAAGACTGACTCTTCTTACTGACTATGATTTGAACCATTCCTGTGACACTAGTTATTGATTCCGATGCTTCACTCCCGGTTTACTGTATCCCTTGGACCTTCTTATTGACGATGAGACACAGATATTGCATCGGAATTAAATTCAAACGGCACAATGCCGACTTAAGAACAAGCAGACGGGCTCTCCTACCCGTCTATGTTTTGAACCTTTACTGTGGGACCATTTTTAGAATACGAAGCTTCACTTCAGGTTTACTGTATCCCTTGGACATTCTTATTAACGATGAATAACAGAAATTGCATCGGAATTATTTACTAAATGCACAATGCCGTCATAAGTACAAGAAGTCTGACTCTTCTTACTGACTATGCTTTGAACCATTCCTGTGACACCAGTTATAGATTCCGATGCTTCACTTCAGGTTTACTGTATCCCTTGGACTTTCTTATTGACGATGACGCACAGAAATTGCATTGGAATTAAATAGAAAAGGCACAATCCCGACATAAGTACAAGAAGACTGACTCATCCTACTGTCTATGTTTTGAACCATTCCTATGACACTAGTTATAGATTCCGATGCTGCACTCCAGGTATTCTGTATCCCTTGGACGTTCTTATTGACGATGAAACACAGAAATTGCATCGGAATTTAAAAAAAAAGGCACAATGCCGACATAAGAACAAGAAGACTGACTCTACCTACTGTCTATGTTATGAACCATTCCTCTGACACTAGTTATAGATTCCGATGCTTCACTCCAATTTTACTGTATCCCTTGGACCTTCTTATTGACGATGAAACACAGAAATTGCACCGGAATTAATCCAAACGGCACAAGGCCGACTTAAGTACAAGAAAACTGACTCTTCTTACTGACAATGTTTTGAACCATTCCTGTGACACTAGTTATAGATTCCGATGCTTCACTCCAGGTTTACTGTATCCCTTGGACATCCTTATTGACGATGAAACACAGAAATAGCATCGGAATTAAATAGAAAAGACACAATGTCGACTTAAGTACAAGAAGACTGACTCCTCCTACTGTCTATGTTTTGAACTTTTCCTGTGAGAATAGTTATAGATTCCGATGCTTCACTTCAGGTGTACTGTATCCCTTGGACCTTCTTATTGACGATGAGACGCAGATATTGCATCGGAATTAAATACAAACGGCACAATGCCGACTTAAGAACTAGCAGACGGGCTCTTCTTACCGTCTACGTTTTGAACATTTCCTGTGAGACCAGTTTTAGATTACGAAGCTTCACTTCAGGTTTACTGTATCCCTTGGACATTCTTATTAACGATGAAACACAGAAATTACATCGGAATTGTGTACTAAATGCACAATGCCGTCATAAGTACACGAAGACTGACTCTTCTTACTGTCTGTTATGAACCTAACCTGTGAGACCAGTTTTAGATTCCGATGCTTCACTTCAGGTCCACTGTATCCCTTGGACCTTCTTATTGACGATGAAACAAAAAATTTGCATCGGAATTAAATACAAAAGGCACAATGCCGACTTAAGAACTAGAAGACTGACTCTTCTTACTGTCTATGTTTTGAATGATTCCTGTGAAACCACTTTTAGATTACGATGCTTAACTTCAGGTTTACTATATCCATTGGGCCTTCTTATTGACGATGAAACACAGAAATTCCATCGGAATTAAATACAAAGGGCACAATGCCGACATAAGTACAAGAAGACCGACTTTTCTTACTGTCTATGTTTTGAACCATTCATGTGACACTAGTTATAGATTCCGATGCTTCACTCCAGGTTTACTGTATCCCTTGTACCTTCTCATTGACGATGAATCACAGAAATTGCATCAGAATTAAATACAAAAGGCACAATGCCGTCTTTAGTACAAGAATACTGACTCTTCTTACTGACTATGTTCTGAATTATTCCTGTGACACTAGTTATAGATTCCGATGCTTCACTCCAGCTTTACTGTATCCCTTGGACCTTCTTATTGACGATGAAACACAGAAATTGCATCGGAATTAAATACAATAGGCACAATGCCGACTTAAGTACAAGAAGACTGACTCTTCTTACTGTCTATGTTTTGAACCTCTCATGTGACACTCGTTATAAATTCCGTTGCTTCACTCCAGGTTTACTGTATCCCTTGGACCTTCTCATTGACGATGAATCACAGAAATTGCATTGGAATTAAATAGAAAAGGCACAATCCCGACATAAGTACAAGAGGACTGACTCTTCCTACTGTCTATGTTTTGAACCATTCGTGTGACACTAGTTATAGATTCCGATGCTTCACTTCATGTTTACTGTATCCCTCTTACCTTCTTATTGACGATGAAACACAGAAATTGCATCGAAATTAAATACAAAAAGCATAATGCCGACTTAAGAACAAGAAGACTGACTCTTCCTACTGTCTGTGTTTTGAACCATTCCTGTGACACTAGTTATAGATTCCAAAGCTTCACTTCAGGTTTACTGTTTCCCTCTTACCTTCTTATTGACGATGAAACACAGATATTGCATCGGAATTAAATACAAAAGGCAGAATGCCGACTTAAATAAAAAAAGACTGTCTCTTCTTACTCTCTATGTTTTGAACCATTCCTGTGACACTAGTTATGGATTCCGATACTTCACATCAGGTTTACTGTATCCTTCTGACCTTATTGACGATGAAACACAGAAATTGCATCGGAATTAAATACAAAAGGCACAATGCCGACATAAGTACAAGAATACTGTCTCTTCTTACTGTCTATGTTTTGAACCATCGCTGAGGCACTAGTTACGGTTTCCGATGCTTCACCCGAGGTTTACTGTATCCCTTGGACCTTCGTATTGACGATGAAACACAGAAATTGCATGGGAAATAAATACAAAAGGCACAATGCCGACTTAAGTACAAGAATACTGACTCTTCTTACTGTCTATGATTTGAACCATCCCTGTGACACTAGTTATAGACTCCGATGCTTCACTCCAGGTTTACTGTATCCCTAGGACCTTCTTATTGACGATGAAACACAGAAATTGCATCGGAATTAAATACAAACGGCACAAGGCCGACTTAAGTATAAGAAAACTGACTCTTCTTACTGACCATGATTTGAACCATTCCGATGCTTCACTCCAGGTTTACTGGATCCCTTGGACCGTCTTATTGGCGATGAAACACAGACATTGCATCAGAATTAAATACAAAAGGTACAATGCCGACTTAAGTACAAGAAGACTGACTCTTCTTACTGACTATGTTTTGAACCGTTCCTGTGACACTAGTTATAGATTCCGATGCTTCTCTTCAGGTTTACTGGATCCCTTGGACCGTCTTATTGACGATGAAACACAGAAATTGCATCGGAATTAAATACAAAAGGCACAATGCCGACTTAAGTACAAAAAGACCTACTCTTCCTACTGTCTATGATTTGAACCATTCCTGTGACACTAGTTATAGATTATGATGCTTCACTTCAGGTGTATTGTATCGCTTGGAGCTTCTTGTTGACGATGAAAGACAGAAATTGCATCGGAATTAAATACAAAAGGTACAATGCCGACTTAAGTACAAGAAGACTGACTCTTCCTACTGTCTATGTTTTGAACCATTCCTATGACACTAGTTATAGATTCCGATGCTGCACTCCAGGTATTCTGTATCCCTTGGACCTTCTTATTGACGATGAAACACAGAAATTGCATCGGAATTAAATAAAAAAGGCACAATGCCGACATAAGAACAAGAAGACTGAGTCTACCTACTGTCTATGTTTTGAACCATTCCTGTGACACTAGGTATAGATTCCGATGCTTCACTACAGGTTTATTGTATACCTCTGACCTTCTTATTGACGATGAAACACAGAAATTGCATCGGAATTAAATAAATAGACACAATGCCGACTTAAGTACAAGAAGACTAACTCTTCCTACTGTCTATGTTTTGAACTTTTGCTGTGACAATAGTTATAGATTCCGATGTTTCATTTCAGGTTTACTGTATCCCTTGGACCTTCTTATTGACGATGAGACACAGATATTGCATCGGAATTAAATTCAAACGGCACAATGCCGACTTAAGAACAAGCAGACGGGCTCTCCTTACCGTCTATGTTTTGAACCTTTCCTGTTGGACCATTTTTAGATTACGAAGCTTCACTTCAGGTTTACTGTATCCCTTGGACATTCTTATTAACGATGAATAACAGAAATTGCATCGGAATTATTTACTAAATGCACAATGCCGTCATAAGTACAAGAAGTCTGACTCTTCTTACTGACTATGCTTTGAACCATTCCTGTGACAATAGTTATAGATTCCGATGCTTCACTCCAGCTTAACTGTATCCTTTGGACCTTATTATTGACGATGAAACACAGAAATTGCATCGGAATTAAATACAATAGGCACAATGCCGACTTAAGTACAAGAAGGCTGACTCTTCTTACTGTCTATGTTTTGAACCTGTCATGTGACACTAGTTATAGATTCCGATGCTTCACTCCAGGTTTACTGTATCCCTTGGACGTTCTTATTGACGATGAAACACAGAAATTGCATCGGAATTTAAAAAAAAAGGCACAATGCCGACATAAGAACAAGAAGACTGACTCTACCTACTGTCTATGTTATGAACCATTCCTCTGACACTAGTTATAGATTCCGATGCTTCACTCCAATTTTACTGTATCCCTTGGACCTTCTTATTGACGATGAAACACAGAAATTGCACCGGAATTAATCCAAACGGCACAAGGCCGACTTAAGTACAAGAAAACTGACTCTTCTTACTGACAATGTTTTGAACCATTCCTGTGACACTAGTTATAGATTCCGATGCTTCACTCCAGGTTTACTGTATCCCTTGGACATCCTTATTGACGATGAAACACAGAAATAGCATCGGAATTAAATAGAAAAGACACAATGTCGACTTAAGTACAAGAAGACTGACTCCTCCTACTGTCTATGTTTTGAACTTTTCCTGTGAGAATAGTTATAGATTCCGATGCTTCACTTCAGGTGTACTGTATCCCTTGGACCTTCTTATTGACGATGAGACACAGATATTGCATCGGAATTAAATACAAACGGCACAATGCCGACTTAAGAACTAGCAGACGGGCTCTTCTTACCGTCTACGTTTTGAACATTTCCTGTGAGACCAGTTTTAGATTACGAAGCTTCACTTCAGGTTTACTGTATCCCTTGGACATTCTTATTAACGATGAAACACAGAAATTACATCGGAATTGTGTACTAAATGCACAATGCCGTCATAAGTACACGAAGACTGACTCTTCTTACTGTCTGTTATGAACCTAACCTGTGAGACCAGTTTTAGATTCCGATGCTTCACTTCAGGTCCACTGTATCCCTTGGACCTTCTTATTGACGATGAAACAAAAAATTTGCATCGGAATTAAATACAAAAGGCACAATGCCGACTTAAGAACTAGAAGACTGACTCTTCTTACTGTCTATGTTTTGAATGATTCCTGTGAAACCACTTTTAGATTACGATGCTTAACTTCAGGTTTACTATATCCATTGGGCCTTCTTATTGACGATGAAACACAGAAATTGCATCGGAATTAAATACAAAGGGCACAATGCCGACATAAGTACAAGAAGACCGACTTTTCTTACTGTCTATGTTTTGAACCATTCATGTGACACTAGTTATAGATTCCGATGCTTCACTCCAGGTTTACTGTATCCCTTGTACCTTCTCATTGACGATGAAACACAGAAATTGCATCAGAATTAAATACAAAAGGCACAATGCCGTCTTTAGTACAAGAATACTGACTCTTCTTACTGACTATGTTCTGAATTATTCCTGTGACACTAGTTATAGATTCCGATGCTTCACTCAAGCTTTACTGTATCCCTTGGACCTTCTTATTGACGATGAAACACAGAAATTGCATCGGAATTAAATACAATAGGCACAATGCCGACTTAAGTACAAGAAGACTGACTCTTCTTACTATCTATGTTTTGAACCTCTCATGTGACACTCGTTATAAATTCCGTTGCTTCACTCCAGGTTTACTGTATCCCTTGGACCTTCTCATTGACGATGAATCACAGAAATTGCATTGGAATTAAATAGAAAAGGCACAATCCCGACATAAGTACAAGAGGACTGACTCTTCCTACTATCTATGTTTTGAACCATTCGTGTGACACTAGTTATAGATTCCGATGCTTCACTTCATGTTTACTGTATCCCTCTTACCTTCTTATTGACGATGAAACACAGAAATTGCATCGAAATTAAATACAAAAAGCATAATGCCGACTTAAGAACAAGAAGACTGACTCTTCCTACTGTCTGTGTTTTGAACCATTCCTGTGACACTAGTTATAGATTCCAAAGCTTCACTTCAGGTTTACTGTTTCCCTCTTACCTTCTTATTGACGATGAAACACAGATATTGCATCGGAATTAAATACAAAAGGCAGAATGCCGACTTAAATAAAAAAAGACTGTCTCTTCTTACTCTCTATGTTTTGAACCATTCCTGTGACACTAGTTATGGATTCCGATACTTCACATCAGGTTTACTGTATCCTTCTGACCTTCTTATTGACGATGAAACACAGAAATTGCATCGGAATTAAATACAAAAGGCACAATGCCGACATAAGTACAAGAATACTGTCTCTTCTTACTGTCTATGTTTTGAACCATCGCTGAGGCACTAGTTACAGTTTCCGATGCTTCACCCGAGGTTTACTGTATCCCTTGGACCTTCGTATTGACGATGAAACACAGAAATTGCATGGGAAATAAATACAAAAGGCACAATGCCGACTTAAGTACAAGAATACTGACTCTTCTTACTGTCTATGATTTGAACCATCCCTGTGACACTAGTTATAGACTCCGATGCTTCACTCCAGGTTTACTGTATCCCTAGGACCTTCTTATTGACGATGAAACACAGACATTGCATCAGAATTAAATACAAAAGGTACAATGCCGACTTAAGTACAAGAAGACTGACTCTTCTTACTGACTATGTTTTGAACCGTTCCTGTGACACTAGTTATAGATTCCGATGCTTCTCTTCAGGTTTACTGGATCCCTTGGACCGTCTTATTGACGATGAAACACAGAAATTGCATCGGAATTAAATACAAAAGGCACAATGCCGACTTAAGTACAAAAAGACCTACTCTTCCTACTGTCTATGATTTGAACCATTCCTGTGACACTAGTTATAGATTCCGATGCTTCACTTCAGGTGTATTGTATCGCTTGGAGCTTCTTGTTGACGATGAAAGACAGAAATTGCATCGGAATTAAATACAAAAGGTACAATGCCGACTTAAGTACAAGAAGACTGACTCTTCCTACTGTCTATGTTTTGAACCATTCCTATGACACTAGTTATAGATTCCGATGCTGCACTCCAGGTATTCTGTATCCCTTGGACCTTCTTATTGACGATGAAACACAGAAATTGCATCGGAATTAAATAAAAAAGGCACAATGCCGACATAAGAACAAGAAGACTGAGTCTACCTACTGTCTATGTTTTGAACCATTCCTCTGACACTAGTTATAGATTCCGATGCTTCACTCCAATTTTACTGTATCCCTTGGACCTTCTTATTGACGATGAAACACAGAAATTGCATCGGAAATAAATTGAAAAAGCACAATGCCGACTTAAGCACTAGAAGACTGACTCTTCCTACTGTCTATGTTTTGAACCATTCCTGTGACACTGGTTACAGATTCCGATGCTTCACTTCAGGTTTAATGTCTCACTTGGACCTTCTCGTTGACGATGAAAGTCAGAAATTGCATCGGAATTAAATACAAAAGGCACAAAGCCGACTTAAGTACAAGAAGAGTGATTCTTCTTACTGACTTTGTTTTGATTCATTCCTGTGACACTAGGTACAGATTCCGATGCTTCACTCAAGGTTTACTGTATCCCTTGGACCTTCTTATTGACAATGAAACACAGAAATTGCATCGGAATTAAATACAAAAGGCACAATGCCGACTTAAGTACAAGAAGACTGACTCTTCTTACTGACTATGATTTGAACCATTCCTGTGACACTAGTTATTGATTCCGATGCTTCACTCCCGGTTTACTGTATCCCTTGGACCTTCTTATTGACGATGAAACACAGAAATTGCATCGGAATTGAATACAAAATGCACAATGCCGACTTAAGTACAAGAAGACTGCCTCTTCCTACTGTCTATGTTTTGAACCATTCCTGTGACACTAGGTATAGATTCCGATGCTTCACTACAGGTTTATTGTATACCTCTGACCTTCTTATTGACGATGAAACACAGAAATTGCATCGGAATTAAATAAATAGACACAATGCCGACTTAAGTACAAGAAGACTAACTCTTCCTACTGTCTATGTTTTGAACTTTTGCTGTGACAATAGTTATAGATTCCGATGTTTCACTTCAGGTTTACTGTATCCCTTGGACCTTCTTATTGACGATGAGACACAGATATTGCATCGGAATTAAATTCAAACGGCACAATGCCGACTTAAGAACAAGCAGACGGGCTCTCCTTACCGTCTATGTTTTGAACCTTTCCTGTGGGACCATTTTTAGATTACGAAGCTTCACTTCAGGTTTACTGTATCCCTTGGACATTCTTATTAACGATGAATAACAGAAATTGCATCGGAATTATTTACTAAATGCACAATGCCGTCATAAGTACAAGAAGTCTGACTCTTCTTACTGACTATGCTTTGAACCATTCCTGTGACAATAGTTATAGATTCCGATGCTTCACTCCAGCTTAACTGTATCCTTTGGACCTTATTATTGACGATGAAACACAGAAATTGCATCGGAATTAAATACAATAGGCACAATGCCGACTTAAGTACAAGAAGGCTGACTCTTCTTACTGTCTATGTTTTGAACCTGTCATGTGACACTAGTTATAGATTCCGATGCTCACTCCAGGTTTACTGTATTCCTTGGACCTTCTTATTGACGATGAAACACAGAAATCGGATCGGAATTAAATAAAAAAGGCACAATGCCGACTTAAGTACAAGAAGACTGAATCTTCTTACTGACTATATTTGAACCATTCCTGTGACACCAGTTATAGATTCCGATGCTTCACTTCAGGTTTACTGTATCCCTTGGACTTTCTTATTGACGATGACGCACAGAAATTGCATTGGAATTAAATAGAAAAGGCACAATCCCGACATAAGTACAAGAAGACTGACTCATCCTACTGTCTATGTTTTGAACCATTCCTATGACACTGGTTATAGATTCCGATGCTGCACTCCAGGTATTCTGTATCCCTTGGACGTTCTTATTGACGATGAAACACAGAAATTGCATCGGAATTTAAAAAAAAAGGCACAATGCCGACATAAGAACAAGAAGACTGACTCTACCTACTGTCTATGTTATGAACCATTCCTCTGACACTAGTTATAGATTCCGATGCTTCACTCCAATTTTACTGTATCCCTTGGACCTTCTTATTGACGATGAAACACAGAAATTGCACCGGAATTAATCCAAACGGCACAAGGCCGACTTAAGTACAAGAAAACTGACTCTTCTTACTGACAATGTTTTGAACCATTCCTGTGACACTAGTTATAGATTCCGATGCTTCACTCCAGGTTTACTGTATCCCTTGGACATCCTTATTGACGATGAAACACAGAAATAGCATCGGAATTAAATACAAAAGGCACAATGCCGACTTAAGTACAAGAAGACTGACTCTTCTTACTGTCTATGTTTTGAACCATTCCTGTGTCACTAGTTACAGATTCCGATGCTTCACTCCAGGTTTACTGTATCCCTTGGAACATGTTATTGACGATGAGACACAGAAATTGCATCGGAATTAAATACTAACGGCACAATGCCGACTTAAGTACAAGAAGACTGACTCTTCCTACTGTCTGTGTTTTGATCCATTCCTGAGACACTAGTTATAGATTCCGATGCTTCACTCTGGGTTTACTGTATCCCTTGGACATTCTTATTGACGATGAAACACAGACATTGCATCGGAATTAAATACAAAAGGTACAATGCCGACTTAAGTACAAGAAGACTGACTCTTCTTACTGACTATGTTTTGAACCGTTCCTGTGACACTAGTTATAGATTCCGATGCTTTACTTCGGGTTTACTGTATCCTTTGGACCTTCTTATTGCCGATGAAACACAGATATTGTATCGGAATTAAATACAAAAGGCACAATGCCGACTTAAGGACAAGGAGACTGACTCTTCTTACTGTCTATGTTTTGAACCAATCCTGTGACACTAGTTACAGATTCCGATGCTTCACTCCAGGTTTTCTGTATCCCTTGGACCTTCTTATTGACGATGAAACACAGAAATTGCATCGGAATTAAATACAAACGGCACAAGGCCGACTTAAGTACAAGAAAACTGACTCTTCTTACTGACTATGTTTTAACCATTCCTGTGACACTAGTTATAGATTCCGATGCTTCACTCCAGGTTTGCTGTATCCCTTGGACCTTCTTATTGACGATGAAACACAGAAATTGCGTCGGAATTAAATAGAAAAGGGACAATGCCGACTTAAGTACAAGAAGACTGACTCTTCTTGCTGACTATGTTTTGAACCGTTCCTGTGACACTAGTAATAGATTCCGATGCTTTACTTCAGTTTTACTGTATCCCTTGGACCTTCTTATTGCCGATGAAACACAGATATTGTATCGGAATTAAATACAAAAGGCACAATCCCGACTTAAGATCAAGAAGACTAACTCTTCTTACTGTCTATGTTTTGAACCATTCCTGTGACACTAGTTATAGATTCCGATGCTTCACTTCAGGTTTACTGTTTCCCTCTTACCTTCTTATTGACGATGAAGCACAGAAATTGCATCGGAATTGAAAATGAACTCACAATGCCGACTTAAGTACAAGAAGACTTACTCTTCCTAGTGGCTATGTTTTGAACCATTCCTGTGACACTAGTTATAGATTCCGATGCTTCACTTCAGGTTTACTGTAACCCTTGGAGCTTCTTATTGACGATGAAACACAGAAATTGCATCGGAATTAAATACAAAAGGCACGTTGCCGACTTAAGTACAAGAAGACTGACCCTTCTTACTGCCTATGTTTTGAACCATTCCTGTGACACTAGTTACAGATTCCGATGCTTCACTCCAGGTTTTCTGTATCCTTTGGACCTTCTTATTGACGATGAAACACAGAAATTGCATCGGATTTAAATACAAACGGCACAAGGCCGACTTAAGTACATGAAAACTGGCTCTTCTTACTGACTATGTTTTAACCATTCCTGTGACACTAGTTATAGATTCCGATGTTACACTCCAGGTTTGCTGTATCCCTTGGACCTTCTTATTGACGATTAAACACAGAAATTGCATCGGAATGAAATAGAAAAGCCACAATGCCGACTTAAGTACAAGAAGACTGACCCTTCCTACTGTCTATGTTTTGAACCATTCCTGTGACACTAGTTATAGATTCCGATGCTTGACTTCAGGTTTACTGTATCCCTTGGAGCTTCTTGTTGACGATGAAACACAGAAATTGCATCGGAATTAAATACAAAAGGCACAATGCCGACTTAAGTACAAGAAGACTGACTCTTCTGACTGACTATGTTTTGAACCATTCCTGTGACACTAGTGATCGATTCCAATGCTTCACTCCCAGTTTACTGTATCCCTTGGACCTTCCTATTGACGATGAAACACAGAAATTACATCGGAATTAAATACAAAAGGCACAATGCCGACTTAAGTACAAGAAGACTGACTCTTCTTACTGGCAATGATTTGAACCATTCCTGTGACACTAGTTATAGATTCCGATGCTTCCCTTCAGGTTTACTGTATCCCTTGGACCTTATTGACGATGAAAGACAGAAATTGCATCGGAATTAAATACAAAAGGCACAATGCCGACTTAAGTACATGAAGACTGACTCTTCTTACTGACTATGTATTGAACCATTCCTGTGACACTAGTTATAGATTCCGATGCTTCACCCCAGGTTTACTGTATACCTTGGGCCTCCTTATTGACGATGAAACACAGAAATTGCATCGGAAGTAAATACAAAACACACAATGCCGACGTAAGTACAAGAAGACTGACTCTTCTTACTGTCTATGCTTTGTACCATTCCTGTGACAGTAGTTATAGATTCTGATGCTTCACTCCAGGTTTACTGTATCCCTTGGACCTTCTTATTGACGATGAAACACAGAAATTGCATCGGAATTAAATAGAAAAAGCACAATGCCGACTTAAGTACAAGAAGACTGACCCTTCTTACTGTCTATGTTTTGAACCATTCCTGTGACACTAGTTATAGATTCCGATGCTTCAGGTTCACTGTATCCCTTGGACTTTCTTATTGACGTTGAAGCACAGAAATTGCATCCGAAATAAATAGAAAAGGCACAATGCCGACTTAAGTACAAGAACACTGACTCTTCCTACTGTCTATGTTTGAACCATTCCTGTGACACTAGTTATAGATTCCGATGCTTCACTTCAGGTTTACTGTATCATCTTGGAGCTTCTTGTTGACGATGAAAGACAGAAATTGCATCGGAATTAAATACAAAAGGCACAATGCCGACTTAAGTACAAGAAGACTGTCTCTTCTTACTGACTATGTTTTGAACCATTCCTGTGACACTAGTTATTGATTCCGATGCTTCACGCCCGGTTTACTGTATCCTTTGGACCTTCTTAATGACGATGAAACACAGATAATGCATCGGAATTAAATACAAAGGGCACAATGCCGACATAAGTACAAGAAGACTGAATCTTCTTACTGACTATGTTTTAAGACCATTCCTGTGACACTAGTTATAGATTGCGATGCTTCACTCCAGGTTTACTGTATACCTTGTACCTCCTTATTGACGATGAAACACAGAAATTGCATCGGAATTAAATACAAAAGGCACAATGCCGACTTAAGTACAAGAAGACTGACTCTTCTTACTGTCTATGATTTGAACCATTCCTGTGACACTAGTCATAGATTCCGATGCTTCACTTCAGGTTTACTGTATCCTTTGGACCTTCTTATTAACGATAAAACACAGAAATTGCATCGGAATTAAATACAAAAGGCACACTGCCGACTTAAGTACAAGAAGACTGACCCTTCTTACTGACTATGTTTTGAACCATTCCTGTGACACTAGTTATAGATTCCGATGCTTCACTTCAGGTTTACTGTATCATCTTGGAGCTTCTTGTTGACGATGAAAGACAGAAATTACATCGGAATTAAATACAAAAGGCACAATGCCGACTTAAGTACAAAAAGACTGACTCTTCCTACTGTCTATGTTTTGAACCATTCCTGTGACACTAGTTATAGATTCCGATGCTTCCCTTCAGGTTTACTGTATCCCTTGGACCTTCTTATTGACGATGATACTCAGAAATTGCATCGGAATTAAATAGAAAAGGCACAATGCCGACTTAAATACAAGAAGACTGACTCCTCTTACTGACTATGTTATGAACCACTCCTGTGACAGTAGTTATAGATTCCGATGCTTAACTTCAGTTTTACTGTATCCCTCTGACCATCTTATTGACGGTGAAACACAGAAATTGTATCGGAATTAAATACAAAAGGCACAATGCCGACTTAAGTACAAGAAGACTGACTCTTCTTACAGACTATGTATTGAACCATTCCTGTGACACTAGTTATAGATTCCGATGCTTCACCCCAGGTTTACTGTATACCTTGGGCCTCCTTATTGACGATGAAACACAGAAATTGCATCGGAAGTAAATACAAAACACACAATGCCGACGTAAGTACAAGAAGACTGACTCTTCTTACTGTCTATGCTTTGTACCATTCCTGTGACAGTAGTTATAGATTCTGATGCTTCACTCCAGGTTTACTGTATCCCTTGGACCTTCTTATTGACGATGAAACACAGAAATTGCATCGGAATTAAATAGAAAAAGCACAATGCCGACTTAAGTACAAGAAGACTGACCCTTCTTACTGTCTATGTTTTGAACCATTCCTGTGACACTAGTTATAGATTCCGATGCTTCAGGTTTACTGTATCCCTTGGACTTTCTTATTGACGTTGAAGCACAGAAATTGCATCCGAAATAAATAGAAAAGGCACAATGCCGACTTAAGTACAAGAACACTGACTCTTCCTACTGTCTATGTTTGAACCATTCCTGTGACACTAGTTATAGATTCCGATGCTTCACTTCAGGTTTACTGTATCATCTTGGAGCTTCTTGTTGACGATGAAAGACAGAAATTGCATCGGAATTAAATACAAAAGGCACAATGCCGACTTAAGTACAAGAAGACTGTCTCTTCTTACTGACTATGTTTTGAACCATTCCTGTGACACTAGTTATTGATTCCGATGCTTCACGCCCGGTTTACTGTATCCTTTGGACCTTCTTAATGACGATGAAACACAGATAATGCATCGGAATTAAATACAAAGGGCACAATGCCGACATAAGTACAAGAAGACTGAATCTTCTTACTGACTATGTTTTAAGACCATTCCTGTGACACTAGTTATAGATTGCGATGCTTCACTCCAGGTTTACTGTATACCTTGTACCTCCTTATTGACGATGAAACACAGAAATTGCATCGGAATTAAATACAAAAGGCACAATGCCGACTTAAGTACAAGAAGACTGACTCTTCTTACTGTCTATGATTTGAACCATCCTGTGACACTAGTCATAGATTCCGATGATTCACTTCAGGTTTACTGTATCCTTTGGACCTTCTTATTAACGATAAAACACAGAAATTGCATCGGAATTAAATACAAAAGGCACACTGCCGACTTAAGTACAAGAAGACTGACCCTTCTTACTGACTATGTTTTGAACCATTCCTGTGACACTAGTTATAGATTCCGATGCTTCACTTCAGGTTTACTGTATCATCTTGGAGCTTCTTGTTGACGATGAAAGACAGAAATTACATCGGAATTAAATACAAAAGGCACAATGCCGACTTAAGTACAAAAAGACTGACTCTTCCTACTGTCTATGTTTTGAACCATTCCTGTGACACTAGTTATAGATTCCGATGCTTCCCTTCAGGTTTACTGTATCCCTTGGACCTTCTTATTGACGATGATACTCAGAAATTGCATCGGAATTAAATAGAAAAGGCACAATGCCGACTTAAATACAAGAAGACTGACTCCTCTTACTGACTATGTTATGAACCACTCCTGTGACAGTAGTTATAGATTCCGATGCTTAACTTCAGTTTTACTGTATCCCTCTGACCATCTTATTGACGGTGAAACACAGAAATTGTATCGGAATTAAATACAAAAGGCACAATGCCGACTTAAGTACAAGAAGACTGACTCTTCTTACAGACTATGTATTGAACCATTCCTGTGACACTAGTTATAGATTCCGATGCTACACCCCAGGTTTACTGTATACCCTGGGCCTCCTTATTGACGATGAAACACAGAAATTGCATCGGAAGTAAATACAAAACGCACAATGCCGACGTAAGTACAAGAAGACTGACTCTTCTTACTGTCTATGCTTTGAACCATTCCTGTGACAGTAGTTATGGATTCTGATGCTTCACTCCAGGTTTACTGTATCCCTTGGACCTTCTTATTGACGATGAAACACAGAAATTGCATCGGAATTAAATAGAAAAGGCACAATGCCGACTTAAGTACAAGAAGACTGACCCTTCTTACTGTCTATGTTTTGAACCATTCCTGTGACATTAGTTATAGATTCCGATGCTTCACTTCAGGTTTACTGTATCCCTTGGACTTTCTTATTGACGTTGAAGCACAGAAATCGCATCGGCAATAAATAGAAAAGGCACAATGCCGACTTAAGTACAAGAACACTGACTCTTCCTACTGTCTATGTTTGAACCATTCCTGTGACACTAGTTATAGATTCCGATGCTTCCCTTCAGGTTTACTGTATCCCTTGGACCTTCTTATTGACGATGAAAGACAGAAATTGCATCGGAATTAAATACAAAAGGCACAATGCCGACTTAAGTACATGAAGGCTGACTCTTCTTACTGACTATGTTTTGAACCATTCCTGTGACACTAGTTATTGATTCCGATGCTTCACTCCCGGTTTACTGTATCCCTTGGACCTTCTTATTGACGATGAAACACAGAAATTCCATCGGAATTACATACAAAAGGCACAATACCGATTGAAGTACAAGAAGACTGACTCTTCTTACAGTCTATGCTTTGAACCATTCCTGTGACAGTAGTTATAGATTCTGATGCTTCACTCCAGGTTTACTGTATCCCTTGGACCTTCTTATTGACGATGAAACACAGAAATTGCATCGGAATTAAATAGAAAAGCCACAATGCCGACTTAAGTACAAGAACACTGACTCTTCCTACTGTCTATGTTTGAACCATTCCTGTGACACTAGTTATAGATTCTGATGGTTCACTTCAGGTTTACTGTATCATCTTGGAGCTTCTTGTTGACGATGAAAGTCAGAAATTGCACCGGAATTAAATACAAAAGGCACAATGCCGACTTAAGTACATGAAGACTGACACTTCTTACTGACTATGTTTTAACCATTCCTGTGACACTAGTTATTGATTCCGATGCTTCACGCCCGGTTTACTGTATCCCTTGGACCTTCTTAATGACGATGAAACACAGATAATGCATCGGAATTAAATACAAAAGGCACAATGCCGACTTAAGTACAAGAAGGCGGACTCTTCTTACTGATTATGCTTTAAAAACATTCCTGTGACACTAGTTATAGATTCCGATGCTTCACTCCAGGTTTACTGTATCCTTTGGACCTTCTTATTGACGATGATACACAGAAATTGCATCGGAATTAAATAGAAAGGCACAATGCCGACTTAAGTACAAGAAGACTGACTCCTCTTACTAACTATGTTATGAACCACTCCTGTGACAGTAGTTCTAGATTCCGATGCTTAACTTCAGTTTTACTGTACCCCTCTGACCATCTTATTGACGGTGAAACTCAGAAATTGTATCGGAATTAAATACAAAAGGCACAATGCCGACTTAAGTACAATAAGACTGACTCTTCTTACAGACTATGTATTGAACCAATCCTGTGACACTAGTTATAGATTCCGATGCTTCACCCCGGTTTACTGTATATCTTGGGCCTCCTTATTGACGATGAAACACAGAAATTTCATCGGAAGTAAATACAAAACGCACAATGCCGACGTAAGTACAAGAAGACTGACTTGTCTTACTGACTATTTTGTGAACCATTCCTGTGACACTAGTTATAGATTCCGATGCTTCACTTCAGGTTTACTGTATCCCTTGGACCTTCTTATTGACAATGAAACACAGAAATTGCATCGAAATTAAATACAAAAGGAACAATGCCGTCTTAAGTACGAGAAGACTGACTCGTCTTGATGACTATGTTTTGAACCATTCCTGTGACACTAGTTATAGATTCCGGTGCTTCAATCAGGTTTACTGTAACCCTTGGACCTTCTTATTGACGATGAAACACGGAAATTGCATCGGAATTAAATACAAAAGGCACAATGCCGATTTAAGTACAGGAAGACCGACTCTTCTTACTGACTATGTTATGAACCACTCCTGTGACAGTAGTTCTAGATTCCGATGCTTAACTTCAGTTTTACTGTATCCCTCTGACCTTCTTATTGACGGTGAAACACAGAAATTGTATCGGAATTAAATACAAAAGGCACAATGCCGATTTAAGTACAGGAAGACCGACTCTTCTTACTGACTATGTTTGAACCATTCCTGTGACACTAGTTACAGATTCCGATGCATCACTCCAGGTGTACTGTATCCCTTGGACCTTCTTATTGACTTTGAAACACAGAAATTGCTTCGGAATTAAATAAAAATGGCACAGTGCCGACTTAAGTACAAGAAGACTGACTCTTCTTACTGTCTATGATTTGAACCATACCTGTGACACTAGTTATAGATTCCGATGCTTCACTCCACATTTACTATATACCTTGGACCTTCTTATTGACGATGAGATACAGAAATTGCATCGGAATTAAATAGAAAAGGCACAATGCTGACTTAAGTACAAGAAGAGTGGCTCTTCCTACTGTCTATGTTTTGAACTATTCCTGTGACACTAGATATAGATTCCGATGCTTCACTTCAGGTTTACTGTATCCCTCTGACGTTCTTATTGACGATGAAACACAGAAATTGCACCGGAATTAAATACAAAAGGCACAATGCCGATTTAAGAACAAGAAGACTGACTCCTCCCACTGTGTACGCTTTGAACCATTCCTGTGACACTAGTTATAGATTCCGATGCTTCACTCCAGGTTTACGGTACACCTTGGACCTCCATATTGACGATGAAACACAGAAATTGCATCGGAATTAAATACAAAAGGCACAATGCCGACTTAAGTACAAGAAGACTGACTCTTCTTACTGTCTATGTTTTGAACCAATCCTGTGACACTAGTTATAGATTCCGATGCTTCACTCCAGGTTTACTGTATCCCTTGGACCTTCTTATTGGCGATGAAACACAGAAATTGCATCGGAAGCAAATACAAAAGGCACAATGCCGACTTAAGTACATGAAGACTGACCCTTCTTGCTGACTATCTTTTGAACCATTCCTGTAACACTAGTTATAGATTCCGATGCTACACTTCAGGTTTAGTGTATCCCTTGGACTTTCTTATTGACGATGAAGCACAGAAATTGCATCGGAATTAAATAGAAAAGGCACAATGCCGTCTTAAGTACACGAAGACTGATTCTTCCTACTGTCTATGTTCTGAACCATTCCTGTTACACTAGTTATAGATTCCGATGCTTCACAACAGGTTTACTGTATCCCTCCGACCTTCTTATTGACGCTGAAACACAGAAATTGCATCGGAATTAAGAAAAAAGGCTCAATGCTGACTTAAGTACAACAAGACTGACTCCTCCTACTGTCTATGTTTTGAACCATTCCTGTGACACTAGTTATAGATTCCGATGCTTCACTTCAGATTTACTGTAATCCTTGGACCTTTGTTATTGACGATGAAACACAGAAATTGCATCGGAATTAAATACAAAAGGCACAATGCCGACTTAAGTACAAGGAGACTGACTCTTCTTACTGTCTATGTTTTGAACCACTCCTGTGACACTAGTTATAGATTCCGATGCTTCACTCTAGGTTTACTGTATCCCTCTGACCTTTTTATTGACGATGAAACACAGAAATTGCATCGGAATTAAATACAAAAGGCACAATGCCGACTTAAGTACAACAAGACGGACTCATCTTACTGTCTATGTTTTGAACCATTCCTGTGCCACTAGTTACAGATTCCGATGATTCACTCTAGGTTTACTGTATCCCTCTGACCTTCTTATTGACGATGAAACACAGAAATTGCATCGGAATTAAATTCAAAAGGCACAGTGCCGACTTAAGTACAAGAAGACTGACTCCTCTTACTGACTATATTTTGATCCATTCCTGTGACACTAGTTATGGATTCCGGTGCTTCACTTCAGGTTTACTGGACCCCTTGGTCCTTGGTATTGATGATGAAACACAGAAATTGCATCAGAATTAAATACAAAAGGCACAGTGCCGACTCAAGTACAAGAATTCTGACTCTTCCAACTGTCTATGATTTGAACCATTCCTGTGACACTAGTTTTTGATTCCGATACCTTACGTCAGGTTTACTGTATCCCTCTGACCTACTTATTGACGATGAAACACAGAAATTGCATCGGAATTAAATACGAAAGGCACAATGCGGACTTATGTACAAGAAGACTGACTCCTCCTACTGTCTATGTTTTGAACCATTCCTGTGACACTAGTTATGGATTCCGATGCTTCACTCCAGATTTACTGTATCCCTTGGACCGTCTTATTGAGGATGAAACACAGAAATTGCATCGAAATTAAATACAAAAGGCACAATGCCGACTTAAGTACCAGAAGACTGACTCGTCTTACTCACTATGTTTTGAACCATTCCTGTGACACTAGTTATAGATTCCGGTGTTTCACTTCAGGTTTACTGTATCCCTTGGACCTTCTTATTGACGATGAAACACAGAAATTGCATCGGAATTAAATACAAAAGGCACAATGCCGACTTAAGTACTAGAATACTGACTCTCCTTACTGTCTATGTTTTGAACCATCCCTGTGACACTATTTATAGATTCCGATGCTTCACTCCTGGTTTACTGTATCCCTTGGACCTTCTTATTGACGATGAAACACAGAAATTGCTTCGGAATTAAATACAAAAGGCACAATGCCGACTTAAGTACAGGAAGACTGACTCTTCCTACTGTTTATGTTCTGAACCATTCCTGTGACACTAGTTATAGATTCCGATGCTTCACTACAGGTTTACTGTATCCCTCCGACCTTCTTATTGACGATGAAACACAGAAATTGCATCGGAATTAAATACAAAAGGTACAAAGCCGACTTAAGTACAAGAAGACTGACTCTTCCTCTGTCTATGTTTTAACCATTCCTGTGACACTAGTTATAGATTTCGATGCTTCACTCTAGGTTTACTGTATCCCTCTGACCTTCTTATTGACGATGAAACACAGAAATTGCATCGGAATTAAATCCAAAAGGCACAGTGCCGACTTAAGTGCAAGAAGACTAACTCCTCTTACTGACTATTTTCTGAACCATTCCTGTGACACTAGTTATGGATTCCGGTGCTTCACTTCAGGTTTACTGGACCCCTTGGTCCTTCGTATTGACGATGAAACACAGAAATTGCATCGGTAGGCACAGTGCCGACTTAAGTACAAGAAGACTGACTCTTCCAACTGTCTATGATTTGAACCATTCCTGTGACACTAGTTTTAGATTCCGATGCCTCACTTCAGGTTTACTGTATCCCTCTGACCTCCTTATTGACGATGAAACACAGAAATTGCATCGGAATAAAATACAAAAGGCACAATGCCGACTTGAGTATAAGAAGACTGACTCCTCCTACTGTCTATGATTTGTACCATTCCTGTGACACTTGTTATGGATTCCGATGCTTCACTCCAGGTTTACTGTATCCCTTGGACCTTCTTATTGACGATGAAACACAGAAATTGCATCGGAATTAAATAGAAAAGGCACAATGCAGACTTAAGTACAAGAAGACTGACTCTTCCTACTGTCTATGTTTTGAACCATTCCTGTGACACTGGTTACAGATTCCGATGCTTCACTTCAGGTTTAATGTCTCACTTGGACCTTCTCGTTGACGATGAAAGTCAGAAATTGCATCGGAATTAAATACAAAAGGCACAAAGCCGACTTAAGTACAAGAAGAGTGATTCTTCTTACTGACTTTGTTTTGATTCATTCCTGTGACACTAGGTACAGATTCCGATGCTTCACTCAAGGTTTACTGTATCCCTTGGACCTTCTTATTGACAATGAAACACAGAAATTGCATCGGAATTAAATACAAAAGGCACAATGCCGACTTAAGTACAAGAAGACTGACTCTTTTTACTGACTATGATTTGAACCATTCCTGTGACACTAGTTATTGATTCCGATGCTTCACTCCCGGTTTACTGTATCCCTTGGACCTTCTTATTGACGATGAAACACAGAAATTGCATCGGAATTGAATACAAAATGCACAATGCCGACTTAAGTACAAGAAGACTGCCTCTTCCTACTGTCTATGTTTTGAACCATTCCTGTGACACTAGGTATAGATTCCGATGCTTCACTACAGGTTTACTGTATACCTCTGACCTTCTTATTGACGATGAAACACAGAAATTGCATCGGAATTAAATAAATAGACACAATGCCGACTTAAGTACAAGAAGACTAACTCTTCCTACTGTCTATGTTTTGAACTTTTGCTGTGACAATAGTTATGGATTCCGATGTTTCACTTCAGGTTTACTGTATCCCTTGGACCTTCTTATTGACGATGAGACACAGATATTGCATCGGAATTAAATTCAAACGGCACAATGCCGACTTAAGAACAAGCAGACGGGCTCTCCTTACCGTCTATGTTTTGAACCTTTCCTGTGGGACCATTTTTAGATTACGAAGCTTCACTTCAGGTTTACTGTATCCCTTGGACATTCTTATTAACGATGAATAACAGAAATTGCATCGGAATTATTTACTAAATGCACAATGCCGTCATAAGTACAAGAAGTCTGACTCTTCTTACTGACTATGCTTTGAACCATTCCTGTGACAATAGTTATAGATTCCGATGCTTCACTCCAGCTTAACTGTATCCTTTGGACCTTATTATTGACGATGAAACACAGAAATTGCATCGGAATTAAATACAATAGGCACAATGTCGACTTAAGTACAAGAAGGCTGACTCTTCTTACTGTCTATGTTTTGAACCTGTCATGTGACACTAGTTATAGATTCCGATGCTTCACTCCAGGTTTACTGTATTCCTTGGACCTTCTTATTGACGATGAAACACAGAAATCGGATCGGAATTAAATAAAAAAGGCACAATGCCGACTTAAGTACAAGAAGACTGACTCTTCTTACTGACTATATTTGAACCATTCCTGTGACACCAGTTATAGATTCCGATGCTTCACTTCAGGTTTACTGTATCCCTTGGACTTTCTTATTGACGATGACGCACAGAAATTGCATTGGAATTAAATAGAAAAGGCACAATCCCGACATAAGTACAAGAAGACTGACTCTTCTTACTGTCTATGATTTGAACCATTCCTGTGACACTAGTTATAGATTCCGATGCTTCACTTCAGGTTTACTGTATCCTTTGGACCTTCTTATTAACGATAAAACACAGAAATTGCATCGGAATTAAATACAAAAGGCACAATGCCGACTTAAGTACAAGAAGACTGACCCTTCTTACTGACTATGTTTTGAACCATTCCTGTGACACTAGTTATAGATTCCGATGCTTCACTTCAGGTTTACTGTATCATCTTGGAGCTTCTTGTTGACGATGAAAGACAGAAATTACATCGGAATTAAATACAAAAGGCACAATGCCGACTTAAGTACAAAAAGACTGACTCTTCCTACTGTCTATGTTTTGAACCATTCCTGTGACACTAGTTATAGATTCCGATGCTTCCCTTCAGGTTTACTGTATCCCTTGGACCTTCTTATTGACGATGATACTCAGAAATTGCATCGGAATTAAATAGAAAAGGCACAATGCCGACTTAAATACAAGAAGACTGACTCCTCTTACTGACTATGTTATGAACCACTCCTGTGACAGTAGTTATAGATTCCGATGCTTAACTTCAGTTTTACTGTATCCCTCTGACCATCTTATTGACGGTGAAAAACAGAAATTGTATCGGAATTAAATACAAAAGGCACAATGCCGACTTAAGTACAAGAAGACTGACTCTTCTTACAGACTATGTATTGAACCATTCCTGTGACACTAGTTATAGATTCCGATGCTACACCCCAGGTTTACTGTATACCCTGGGCCTCCTTATTGACGATGAAACACAGAAATTGCATCGGAAGTAAATACAAAACGCACAATGCCGACGTAAGTACAAGAAGACTGACTCTTCTTACTGTCTATGCTTTGAACCATTCCTGTGACAGTAGTTATAGATTCTGATGCTTCACTCCAGGTTTACTGTATCCCTTGGACCTTCTTATTGACGATGAAACACAGAAATTGCATCGGAATTAAATAGAAAAGGCACAATGCCTACTTAAGCACAAGAAGACTGACCCTTCTTACTGTCTATGTTTTGAACCATTCCTGTGACATTAGTTATAGATTCCGATGCTTCACTTCAGGTTTACTGTATCCCTTGGACTTTCTTATTGACGTTGAAGCACAGAAATCGCATCGGCAATAAATAGAAAAGGCACAATGCCGACTTAAGTACAAGAACACTGACTCTTCCTACTGTCTATGTTTGAACCATTCCTGTGACACTAGTTATAGATTCCGATGCTTCCCTTCAGGTTTACTGTATCCCTTGGACCTTCTTATTGACGATGAAAGACAGAAATTGCATCGGAATTAAATACAAAAGGCACAATGCCGACTTAAGTACATGAAGGCTGACTCTTCTTACTGACTATGTTTTGAACCATTCCTGTGACACTAGTTATTGATTCCGATGCTTCACTCCCGGTTTACTGTATCCCTTGGACCTTCTTATTGACGATGAAACACAGAAATTCCATCGGAATTACATACAAAAGGCACAATACCGATTGAAGTACAAGAAGACTGACTCTTCTTACTGTCTATGCTTTGAACCATTCCTGTGACAGTAGTTATAGATTCTGATGCTTCACTCCAGGTTTACTGTATCCCTTGGACCTTCTTATTGACGATGAAACACAGAAATTGCATCGGAATTAAATAGAAAAGCCACAATGCCGACTTAAGTACAAGAACACTGACTCTTCCTACTGTCTATGTTTGAACCATTCCTGTGACACTAGTTATAGATTCTGATGGTTCACTTCAGGTTTACTGTATCATCTTGGAGCTTCTTGTTGACGATGAAAGTCAGAAATTGCACCGGAATTAAATACAAAAGGCACAATGCCGACTTAAGTACATGAAGACTGACTCTTCTTACTGACTATGTTTTAACCATTCCTGTGACACTAGTTATTGATTCCGATGCTTCACGCCCGGTTTACTGTATCCCTTGGACCTTCTTAATGACGATGAAACACAGATAATGCATCGGAATTAAATACAAAAGGCACAATGCCGACTTAAGTACAAGAAGGCGGACTCTTCTTACTGATTATGCTTTAAAAACATTCCTGTGACACTAGTTATAGATTCCGATGCTTCACTCCAGGTTTACTGTATCCTTTGGACCTTCTTATTGACGATGATACACAGAAATTGCATCGGAATTAAATAGAAAGGCACAATGCCGACTTAAGTACAAGAAGACTGACTCCTCTTACTAACTATGTTATGAACCACTCCTGTGACAGTAGTTCTAGATTCCGATGCTTAACTTCAGTTTTACTGTACCCCTCTGACCTTCTTATTGACGGTGAAACTCAGAAATTGTATCGGAATTAAATACAAAAGGCACAATGCCGACTTAAGTACAATAAGACTGACTCTTCTTACAGACTATGTATTGAACCAATCCTGTGACACTAGTTATAGATTCCGATGCTTCACCCCAGGTTTACTGTATATCTTGGGCCTCCTTATTGACGATGAAACACAGAAATTTCATCGGAAGTAAATACAAAACGCACAATGCCGACGTAAGTACAAGAAGACTGACTTGTCTTACTGACTATTTTTTGAACCATTCCTGTGACACTAGTTATAGATTCCGATGCTTCACTTCAGGTTTACTGTATCCCTTGGACCTTCTTATTGACAATGAAACACAGAAATTGCATCGAAATTAAATACAAAAGGAACAATGCCGTCTTAAGTACGAGAAGACTGACTCGTCTTGATGACTATGTTTTGAACCATTCCTGTGACACTAGTTATAGATTCCGGTGCTTCAATCAGGTTTACTGTAACCCTTGGACCTTCTTATTGACGATGAAACACGGAAATTGCATCGGAATTAAATACAAAAGGCACAATGCCGATTTAAGTACAGGAAGACCGACTCTTCTTACTGACTATGTTATGAACCACTCCTGTGACAGTAGTTCTAGATTCCGATGCTTAACTTCAGTTTTACTGTATCCCTCTGACCTTCTTATTGACGGTGAAACACAGAAATTGTATCAGAATTAAATACAAAAGGCACAATGCCGATTTAAGTACAGGAAGACCGACTCTTCTTACTGACTATGTTTGAACCATTCCTGTGACACTAGTTACAGATTCCGATGCATCACTCCAGGTGTACTGTATCCCTTGGACCTTCTTATTGACTTTGAAACACAGAAATTGCTTCGGAATTAAATAAAAATGGCACAGTGCCGACTTAAGTACAAGAAGACTGACTCTTCTTACTGTCTATGATTTGAACCATACCTGTGACACTAGTTATAGATTCCGATGCTTCACTCCACATTTACTATATACCTTGGACCTTCTTATTGACGATGAGATACAGAAATTGCATCGGAATTAAATAGAAAAGGCACAATGCTGACTTAAGTACAAGAAGAGTGGCTCTTCCTACTGTCTATGTTTTGAACTATTCCTGTGACACTAGATATAGATTCCGATGCTTCACTTCAGGTTTACTGTATCCCTCTGACCTTCTTATTGACGATGAAACACAGAAATTGCATCGGAATTAAATACAAAAGGCACAATGCCGATTTAAGAACAAGAAGACTGACTCCTCCCACTGTGTACGCTTTGAACCATTCCTGTGACACTAGTTATAGATTCCGATGCTTCACTCCAGGTTTACGGTACACCTTGGACCTCCATATTGACGATGAAACACAGAAATTGCATCGGAATTAAATACAAAAGGCACAATGCCGACTTAAGTACAAGAAGACTGACTCTTCTTACTGTCTATGTTTTGAACCAATCCTGTGACACTAGTTATAGATTCCGATGCTTCACTCCAGGTTTACTGTATCTCTTGGACCTTCTTATTGGCGATGAAACACAGAAATTGCATCGGAAGCAAATACAAAAGGCACAATGCCGACTTAAGTACATGAAGACTGACCCTTCTTGCTGACTATCTTTTGAACCATTCCTGTAACACTAGTTATAGATTCCGATGCTACACTTCAGGTTTAGTGTATCCCTTGGACTTTCTTATTGACGATGAAGCACAGAAATTGCATCGGAATTAAATAGAAAAGGCACAATGCCGTCTTAAGTACACGAAGACTGATTCTTCCTACTGTCTATGTTCTGAACCATTCCTGTTACACTAGTTATAGATTCCGATGCTTCACAACAGGTTTACTGTATCCCTCCGACCTTCTTATTGACGCTGAAACACAGAAATTGCATCGGAATTAAGAAAAAAGGCTCAATGCTGACTTAAGTACAACAAGACTGACTCCTCCTACTGTCTATGTTTTGAACCATTCCTGTGACACTAGTTATAGATTCCGATGCTTCACTTCAGATTTACTGTAATCCTTGGACCTTTGTTATTGACGATGAAACACAGAAATTGCATCGGAATTAAATACAAAAGGCACAATGCCGACTTAAGTACAAGGAGACTGACTCTTCTTACTGTCTATGTTTTGAACCACTCCTGTGACACTAGTTATAGATTCCGATGCTTCACTCTAGGTTTACTGTATCCCTCTGACCTTTTTATTGACGATGAAACACAGAAATTGCATCGGAATTAAATACAAAAGGCACAATGCCGACTTAAGTACAACAAGACGGACTCATCTTACTGTCTATGTTTTGAACCATTCCTGTGCCACTAGTTACAGATTCCGATGATTCACTCTAGGTTTACTGTATCCCTCTGACCTTCTTATTGACGATGAAACACAGAAATTGCATCGGAATTAAATTCAAAAGGCACAGTGCCGACTTAAGTACAAGAAGACTGACTCCTCTTACTGACTATATTTTGATCCATTCCTGTGACACTAGTTATGGATTCCGGTGCTTCACTTCAGGTTTACTGGACCCCTTGGTCCTTGGTATTGATGATGAAACACAGAAATTGCATCAGAATTAAATACAAAAGGCACAGTGCCGACTCAAGTACAAGAATTCTGACTCTTCCAAATGTCTATGATTTGAACCATTCCTGTGACACTAGTTTTTGATTCCGATACCTTACGTCAGGTTTACTGTATCCCTCTGACCTACTTATTGACGATGAAACACAGAAATTGCATCGGAATTAAATACGAAAGGCACAATGCGGACTTATGTACAAGAAGACTGACTCCTCCTACTGTCTATGTTTTGAACCATTCCTGTGACACTAGTTATGGATTCCGATGCTTCACTCCAGATTTACTGTATCCCTTGGACCGTCTTATTGACGATGAAACACAGAAATTGCATCGAAATTAAATACAAAAGGCACAATGCCGACTTAAGTACCAGAAGACTGACTCGTCTTACTCACTATGTTTTGAACCATTCCTGTGACACTAGTTATAGATTCCGGTGTTTCACTTCAGGTTTACTGTATCCCTTGGACCTTCTTATTGACGATGAAACACAGAAATTGCATCGGAATTAAATACAAAAGGCACAATGCCGACTTAAGTACTAGAATACTGACTCTCCTTACTGTCTATGTTTTGAACCATCCCTGTGACACTATTTATAGATTCCGATGCTTCACTCCTGGTTTACTGTATCCCTTGGACCTTCTTATTGACGATGAAACACAGAAATTGCTTCGGAATTAAATACAAAAGGCACAATGCCGACTTAAGTACAGGAAGACTGACACTTCCTACTGTTTATGTTCTGAACCATTCCTGTGACACTAGTTATAGATTCCGATGCTTCACTACAGGTTTACTGTATCCCTCCGACCTTCTTATTGACGATGAAACACAGAAATTGCATCGGAATTAAATACAAAAGGTACAAAGCCGACTTAAGTACAAGAAGACTGACTCTTCCTCTGTCTATGTTTTAACCATTCCTGTGACACTAGTTATAGATTTCGATGCTTCACTCTAGGTTTACTGTATCCCTCTGACCTTCTTATTGACGATGAAACACAGAAATTGCATCGGAATTAAATCCAAAAGGCACAGTGCCGACTTAAGTGCAAGAAGACTAACTCCTCTTACTGACTATTTTCTGAACTATTCCTGTGACACTAGTTATGGATTCCGGTGCTTCACTTCAGGTTTACTGGACCCCTTGGTCCTTCGTATTGACGATGAAACACAGAAATTGCATCGGTAGGCACAGTGCCGACTTAAGTACAAGAAGACTGACTCTTCCAACTGTCTATGATTTGAACCATTCCTGTGACACTAGTTTTAGATTCCGATGCCTCACTTCAGGTTTACTGTATACCTCTGACCTCCTTATTGACGATGAAACACAGAAATTGCATCGGAATAAAATACAAAAGGCACAATGCCGACTTGAGTATAAGAAGACTGACTCCTCCTACTGTCTATGATTTGTACCATTCCTGTGACACTTGTTATGGATTCCGATGCTTCACTCCAGGTTTACTGTATCCCTTGGACCTTCTTATTGACGATGAAACACAGAAATTGCATCGGAATTAAATGGAAAAGGCACAATGCAGACTTAAGTACAAGAAGACTGACTCTTCCTACTGTCTATGTTTTGAACCATTCCTGTGACACTACTTATAGATTCCGATGCTTCACTTCAGGTTTGCTGTATCCCTCTGACCTTCTTATTGACGATGAAACATAGAAATAGCATCTTAATTAAATACAAAAGGCACAATGCCGACTTAAGTACAAGAAGACGGACTCTTCTTACTGACTATGTTTTGAACCATTCCTGTGACACCAGTTATAGATTCCGATGCTTCACTTCAGGTTTACTTTATCCCTTGGACTTTCTTATTGACGATGACACACAGAAATTGCATTGGAATTAAATAGAAAAGGCAAAATCCCGACATAAGTACAAGAAGACTGACTCTTCCTACTGTCTATGTTTTGAACCATTCCTATGACACTAGTTATAGATTCCGATGCTGCACTCCAGGTATTCTGTATCCCTTGGACCTTCTTATTGACGATGAAACACAGAAATTGCATCGGAATTAAATAAAAAAGGCACAATGCCGACATAAGAACAAGAAGACTGAGTCTACCTACTGTCTATGTTTTGAACCATTCCTCTGACACTAGTTATAGATTCCGATGCTTCACTCCAATTTTACTGTATAACTTGGACCTTCTTATTGACGATGAAACACAGAAATTGCATCGGAAATAAATTGAAAAGGCACAATGCCGACTTAAGCACTAGAAGACTGACTCTTCCTACTGTCTATGTTTTGAACCATTCCTGTGACACTGGTTACAGATTCCGATGCTTCACTTCTGGTTTAATGTCTCACTTGGACATTCTCGTTGACGATGAAAGTCAGAAATTGCATCGGAATTAAATACAAAAGGCACAAAGCCGACTTAAGTACAAGAAGAGTGATTCTTCTTACTGACTTTGTTTTGTTTCATTCCTGTGACACTAGGTACAGATTCCGATGCTTCACTCAAGGTTTACTGTATCCCTTGGACGTTCTTATTGACAATGAAACACAGAAATTGCATCGGAATTAAATACAAAAGGCACAATGCCGACTTAAGTACAAGAAGACTGACTCTTTTTACTGACTATGATTTGAACCGTTCCTGTGACACTAGTTATTGATTCCGATGCTTCACTCCCGGTTTACTGTATCCCTTGGACCTTCTTATTGACGATGAAACACAGAAATTGCATCGGAATTGAATACAAAATGCACAATGCCGACTTAAGTACAAGAAGACTGCCTCTTCCTACTGTCTATGTTTTGAACCATTCCTGTGACACTAGGTATAGATTCCGATGCTTCACTACAGGTTTACTGTATACCTCTGCCCTTCTTATTGACGATGAAACACAGAAATTGCATCGGAATTAAATAAATAGACACAATGCCGACTTAAGTACAAGAAGACTAACTCTTCCTACTGTCTATGTTTTGAACTTTTGCTGTGACAATAGTTATGGATTCCGATGTTTCACTTCAGGTTTACTGTATCCCTTGGACCTTCTTATTGACGATGAGACACAGATATTGCATCGGAATTAAATTCAAACGGCACAATGCCGACTTAAGAACAAGCAGACGGGCTCTCCTTACCGTCTATGTTTTGAACCTTTCCTGTGGGACCATTTTTAGATTACGAAGCTTCACTTCAGGTTTACTGTATCCCTTGGACATTCTTATTAACGATGAATAACAGAAATTGCATCTGAATTATTTACTAAATGCACAATGCCGTCATAAGTACAAGAAGTCTGACTCTTCTTACTGACTATGCTTTGAACCATTCCTGTGACAATAGTTATCGATTCCGATGCTTCACTCCAGCTTAACTGTATCCTTTGGACCTTATTATTGACGATGAAACACAGAAATTGCATCGGAATTAAATACAATAGGCACAATGTCGACTTAAGTACAAGAAGGCTGACTCTTCTTACTGTCTATGTTTTGAACCTGTCATGTGACACTAGTTATAGATTCCGATGCTTCACTCCAGGTTTACTGTATTCCTTGGACCTTCTTATTGACGATGAAACACAGAAATCGGATCGGAATTAAATAAAAAAGGCACAATGCCGACTTAAGTACAAGAAGACTGACTCTTCTTACTGACTATATTTGAACCATTCCTGTGACACCAGTTATAGATTCCGATGCTTCACTTCAGGTTTACTGTATCCCTTGGACTTTCTTATTGACGATGACGCACAGAAATTGCATTGGAATTAAATAGAAAAGGCACAATCCCGACATAAGTACAAGAAGACTGACTCATCCTACTGTCTATGTTTTGAACCATTCCTATGACACTAGTTATAGATTCCGATGCTGCACTCCAGGTATTCTGTATCCCTTGGACGTTCTTATTGACGATGAAACACAGAAATTGCATCGGAATTTTAAAAAAAAGGCACAATGCCGACATAAGAACAAGAAGACTGACTCTACCTACTGTCTATGTTATGAACCATTCCTCTGACACTAGTTATAGATTCCGATGCTTCACTCCAATTTTACTGTATCCCTTGGACCTTCTTATTGACGATGAAACACAGAAATTGCACCGGAATTAATCCAAACGGCACAAGGCCGACTTAAGTACAAGAAAACTGACTCTTCTTACTGACAATGTTTTGAACCATTCCTGTGACACTAGTTATAGATTCCGATGCTTCACTCCAGGTTTACTGTATCCCTTGGACATCCTTATTGACGATGAAACACAGAAATAGCATCGGAATTAAATAGAAAAGACACAATGTCGACTTAAGTACAAGAAGACTGACTCCTCCTACTGTCTATGTTTTGAACTTTTCCTGTGAGAATAGTTATAGATTCCGATGCTTCACTTCAGGTGTACTGTATCCCTTGGACCTTCTTATTGACGATGAGACACAGATATTGCATCGGAATTAAATACAAACGGCACAATGCCGACTTAAGAACTAGCAGACGGGCTCTTCTTACCGTCTACGTTTTGAACATTTCCTGTGAGACCAGTTTTAGATTACGAAGCTTCACTTCAGGTTTACTGTATCCCTTGGACATTCTTATTAACGATGAAACACAGAAATTACATCGGAATTATGTACTAAATGCACAATGCCGTCATAAGTACACGAAGACTGACTCTTCTTACTGTCTGTTATGAACCTAACCTGTGAGACCAGTTTTAGATTCCGATGCTTCACTTCAGGTCCACTGTATCCCTTGGACCTTCTTATTGACGATGAAACAAAAAAATTGCATCGGAATTAAATACAAAAGGCACAATGCCGACTTAAGAACTAGAAGACTGACTCTTCTTACTGTCTATGTTTTGAACCTGTCATGTGACACTAGTTATAGATTCCGATGCTTCACTCCAGGTTTACTGTATTCCTTGGACCTTCTTATTGACGATGAAACACAGAAATCGGATCGGAATTAAATAAAAAAGGCACAATGCCGACTTAAGTACAAGAAGACTGACTCTTCTTACTGACTATATTTGAACCATTCCTGTGACACTAGTTATAGATTCCGATGCTTCACTCCAGGTTTACTGTATCCCTTGTACCTTCTCATTGACGATGAAACACAGAAATTGCATCAGAATTAAATACAAAAGGCACAATGCCGTCTTTAGTACAAGAATACTGACTCTTCTTACTGACTATGTTCTGAATTATTCCTGTGACACTAGTTATAGATTCCGATGCTTCACTCCAGCTTTACTGTATCCCTTGGACCTTCTTATTGACGATGAAACACAGAAATTGCATCGGAATTAAATACAATAGGCACAATGCCGACTTAAGTACAAGAAGACTGACTCTTCTTACTGTCTATGTTTTGAACCTCTCATGTGACACTCGTTATAAATTCCGTTGCTTCACTCCAGGTTTACTGTATCCCTTGGACCTTCTCATTGACGATGAATCACAGAAATTGCATTGGAATTAAATAGAAAAGGCACAATCCCGACATAAGTACAAGAGGACTGACTCTTCCTACTGTCTATGTTTTGAACCATTCGTGTGACACTAGTTATAGATTCCGATGCTTCACTTCATGTTTACTGTATCCCTCTTACCTTCTTATTGACGATGAAACACAGAAATTGCATCGAAATTAAATACAAAAAGCATAATGCCGACTTAAGAACAAGAAGACTGACTCTTCCTACTGTCTGTGTTTTGAACCATTCCTGTGACACTAGTTATAGATTCCAAAGCTTCACTTCAGTTTTACTGTTTCCCTCTTACCTTCTTATTGACGATGAAACACAGATATTGCATCGGAATTAAATACAAAAGGCAGAATGCCGACTTAAATAAAAAAAGACTGTCTCTTCTTACTCTCTATGTTTTGAACCATTCCTGTGACACTAGTTATGGATTCCGATACTTCACATCAGGTTTACTGTATCCTTCTGACCTTCTTATTGACGATGAAACACAGAAATTGCATCGGAATTAAATACAAAAGGCACAATGCCGACATAAGTACAAGAATACTGTCTCTTCTTACTGTCTATGTTTTGAACCATCGCTGAGACACTAGTTACAGTTTCCGATGCTTCACCCGAGGTTTACTGTATCCCTTGGACCTTCGTATTGACGATGAAACACAGAAATTGCATGGGAAATAAATACAAAAGGCACAATGCCGACTTAAGTACAAGAATACTGACTCTTCTTACTGTCTATGATTTGAACCATCCCTGTGACACTAGTTATAGACTCCGATGCTTCACTCCAGGTTTTCTGTATCCCTAGGACCTTCTTATTGACGATGAAACACAGAAATTGCATCGGAATTAAATACAAACGGCACAAGGCCGACTTAAGTATAAGAAAACTGACTCTTCTTACTGACCATGATTTGAACCATTCCGATGCTTCACTCCAGGTTTACTGGATCCCTTGGACCGTCTTATTGGCGATGAAACACAGACATTGCATCAGAATTAAATACTAAAGGTACAATGCCGACTTAAGTACAAGAAGACTGACTCTTCTTACTGACTATGTTTTGAACCGTTCCTGTGACACTAGTTATAGATTCCGATGCTTCTCTTCAGGTTTACTGGATCCCTTGGACCGTCTTATTGACGATGAAACACAGAAATTGCATCGGAATTAAATACAAAAGGCACAATGCCGACTTAAGTACAAAAAGACCTACTCTTCCTACTGTCTATGATTTGAACCATTCCTGTGACACTAGTTATAGATTCCGATGCTTCACTTCAGGTGTATTGTATCGCTTGGAGCTTCTTGTTGACGATGAAAGACAGAAATTGCATCGGAATTAAATACAAAAGGTACAATGCCGACTTAAGTACAAGAAGACTGACTCTTCTTACTGACTATGTTTTGAACCGTTCCTGTGACACTAGTTATAGATTCCGATGCTTCTCTTAAGGTTTACTGTGTCCCTTGGACCTTCTTATTAACGATAAAACTCAGATATTGCATCGGAATTAAATACAAAAGGCACAATGCCGACTTAAGTACAAGAAGACTGACTCTTCTTACGGACTATGTTTTAAAACCATTCCTGTGACACTAGTTATAGATTCCGATGCTTCATTCCAGATTTACTGAATACCTTGGAATTCCTTATTGACGATGAAACACAGAAATTGCATCGGAATTAAATACAAAAGGCACAATGCCGACTTAAGTACAAGAAGACTGACTCTTCTTACTGTCTATGATTTGAACCATTCCTGTGATACTAGTTATAGATTCCGATGCTTCACTCCAGGTTTACTGTATCCCTTGCACCTTCGTATTACCGATAAAACACAGAAATTGCATCGGAATTAAATACAAAAGGCACAATGCCGACTTAAGTACAAGAAGACTGACTCTTCTTACGGACTATGTTTTAAAACCATTCCTGTGACACTAGTTATAGATTCCGATGCTTCACTCCAGGTTTACTGAATACCTTGGAATTCCTTATTGACAATGAAACACAGAAATTGCATCGGAATTAAATACAAAAGGCACAATGCCGACTTAAGTACAAGAAGACTGACTCTTCTTACTGTCTATGTTTTGAACCATTCCTGTGTCACTAGTTACAGATTCCGATGCTTCACTCCAGGTTTACTGTATCCCTTGGAACTTGTTATTGACGATGAGACACAGAAATTGCATCGGAATTAAATACTAACGGCACAATGCCGACTTAAGTACAAGAAGACTGACTCTTCCTACTGTCTGTGTTTTGATCCATTCCTGAGACACTAGTTATAGATTCCGATGCTTCACTCTGGGTTTACTGTATCCCTTGGACCTTCTTATTGATGATGAAACACTGACATTGCATCGGAATTAAATACAAAAGGTACAATGCCGACTTAAGTACAAGAAGACTGACTCTTCTTACTGACTATGTTTTGAACCGTTCCTGTGACACTAGTTATAGATTCCGATGCTTTACTTCGGGTTTACTGTATCCTTTGGACCTTCTTATTGCCGATGAAACAAAGATATTGTATCGGAATTAAATACAAAAAGCACAATGCCGACTTAAGGACAAGGAGACTAACTCTTCTTACTGTCTATGTTTTGAACCAATCCTGTGACACTAGTTACAGATTCCGATGCTTCACTCCAGGTTTTCTGTATCCCTTGGACCTTCTTATTGACGATGAAACACATAAATTGCATCGGAATTAAATACAAACGGCACAAGGCCGACTTAAGTACAAGAAAACTGACTCTTCTTACTGACTATGTTTTAACCATTCCTGTGACACTAGTTATAGATTCCGATGCTTCACTCCAGGTTTGCTGTATCCCTTGGACCTTCTTATTGACGATGAAACACAGAAATTGCGTCGGAATTAAATAGAAAAGGGACAATGCCGACTTAAGTACAAGAAGACTGACTCTTCTTGCTGACTATGTTTTGAACCGTTCCTGTGACACTAGTAATAGATTCCGATGCTTTACTTCATTTTTACTGTATCCCTTGGACCTTCTTATTGCTGATGAAACACAGATATTGTATCGGAATTAAATACAAAAGGCACAATCCCGACTTAAGTTCAAGAAGACTAACTCTTCTTACTGTCTATGTTTTGAACCATTCCTGTGACACTAGTAACAGATTCAGATGCTTTACTCCAGGTTTTCTGTATCCCTTGGACCTTCTTATTGACGATGAAACACAGAAATTGCATCGGAATTAAATATAAACGGCACAAGGTTGACTTAAGTACAAGGAAACTGACTCTTCTTACTGACTATGTTTTAACCATTTCTGTGACACTAGTTATAGATTCCGATGCTTCACTCCAGGTTTGCTGTTTCCCTTGGACCTTCGTATTGACGATGAAGCACAGAAATTGCATCGGAATTGAAAATGAACTCACAATGCCGACTTAAGTACAAGAAGACTGACTCTTCCTAGTGTCTATGTTTTGAACCATTCCTGTGACACTAGTTATAGATTCCGATGCTTCACTTCAGGTTTACTGTAACCCTTGGAGCTTCTTATTGACGATGAAACACAGAAATTGCATCGGAATTAAATACAAAAGGCACATTGCCGACTTAAGTACAAGAAGACTGACCCTTCTTACTGCCTATGTTTTGAACCATTCCTGTGACACTAGTTACAGATTCCGATGCTTCACTCCAGGTTTTCTGTATCCTTTGGACCTTCTTATTGACGATGAAACACAGAAATTGCATCGGATTTAAATACAAACGGCACAAGGCCGACTTAAGTACATGAAAACTGGCTCTTCTTACTGACTATGTTTTAACCATTCCTGTGACACTAGTTATAGATTCCGATGTTACACTCCAGGTTTGCTGTATCCCTTGGACCTTCTTATTGACGATTAAACACAGAAATTGCATCGGAATGAAATAGAAAAGCCACAATGCCGACTTAAGTACAAGAAGACTGACCCTTCCTACTGTCTATGTTTTGAACCATTCCTGTGACACTAGTTATAGATTCCGATGCTTGACTTCAGGTTTACTGTATCCCTTGGAGCTTCTTGTTGACGATGAAACACAGAAATTGCATCGGAATTAAATACAAAAGGCACAATGCCGACATAAGTACAAGAAGACTGACTCTTCTGACTGACTATGTTTTGAACCATTCCTGTGACACTAGTGATCGATTCCAATGCTTCACTCCCAGTTTACTGTATCCCTTGGACCTTCCTATTGACGATGAAACACAGAAATTACATCGGAATTAAATACAAAAGGCACAATGCCGACTTAATTACAAGAAGACTGACTCTTCTTACTGGCAATGATTTGAACCATTCCTGTGACACTAGTTATAGATTCCGATGCTTCCCTTCAGGTTTACTGTATCCCTTGGACCTTCTTATTGACGATGAAACACAGAAATTGCATCGGAAGTAAATACAAAACACACAATGCCGACGTAAGTACAAGAAGACTGACTCTTCTTACTGTGTATGCTTTGTACCATTCCTGTGACAGTAGTTATAGATTCTGATGCTTCACTCCAGGTATACTGTATCCCTTGGACCTTCTTATTGACGATGAAACACAGAAATTGCATCGGAATTAAATAGAAAAGGCACAGTGCCGACTTAAGTACAAGAAGACTGACCCTTCTTACTGCCTATGTTTTGAACCATTCCTGTGACACTAGTTATAGATTCCGATGCTTCAAGTTTACTGTATCCCTTGGACTTTCTTATTGACGTTGAAGCACAGAAATTGCATCCGAAATAAATAGAAAAGGCACAATGCCGACTTAAGTACAAGAACACTGACTCTTCCTACTGTCTATGTTTGAACCATTCCTGTGACACTAGTTATAGATTCCGATGCCTCACTTCAGGTTTACTGTATCATCTTGGAGCTTCTTGTTGACGATGAAAGACAGAAATTGCATCGGAATTAAATACAAAAGGCACAATGCCGACTTAAGTACAAGAAGACTGTCTCTTCTTACTGACTATGTTTTGAACCATTCCTGTGACATTAGTTATAGATTCCGATGCTTCACTTCAGGTTTACTGTATCCCTTGGACTTTCTTATTGACGTTGAAGCACAGAAATCGCATCGGCAATAAATAGAAAAGGCACAATGCCGACTTAAGTACAAGAACACTGACTCTTCCTACTGTCTATGTTTGAACCATTCCTGTGACACTAGTTATAGATTCCGATGCTTCCCTTCAGGTTTACTGTATCCCTTGGACCTTCTTATTGACGGTGAAAGACAGAAATTGCATCGGAATTAAATACAAAAGGCACAATGCCGACTTAAGTACATGAAGGCTGACTCTTCTTACTGACTATGTTTTGAACCATTCCTGTGACACTAGATATTGATTCCGATGCTTCACTCCCGGTTTACTGTATCCCTTGGACCTTCTTATTGACGATGAAACACAGAAATTCCATCGGAATTACATACAAAAGGCACAATACCGACTTAAGTACATGAAGACTGACTCTTCTTACTGACTATGTTTTAACCATTCCTGTGACACAAGTTATTGATTCCGATGCTTCACGCCCGGTTTACTGTATCCCTTGGACCTTCTTAATGACGATGAAACACAGATAATGCATCGGAATTAAATACAAAAGGCACAATGCCGACTTAAGTACAAGAAGGCGGACTCTTCTTACTGATTATGCTTTAAAAACATTCCTGTGACACTAGTTATAGATTCCGATGCTTCACTCCAGGTTTACTGTATCCTTTGGACCTTCTTATTGACGATGATACACAGAAATTGCATCGGAATTAAATAGAAAGGCACAATGCCGACTTAAGTACAAGAAGACTGACTCCTCTTACTAACTATGTTAAGAACCACTCCTGTGACAGTAGTTCTAGATTCCGATGCTTAACTTCAGTTTTACTGTACCCCTCTGACCTTCTTATTGACGGTGAAACACAGAAATTGTATCGGAATTAAATACAAAAGGCACAATGCCGACTTAAGTACAATAAGACTGACTCTTCTTACAGACTATGTATTGAACCATTCCTGTGACACTAGTTATAGATTCCGATGCTTCACCCCAGGTTTACTGTATATCTTGGGCCTCCTTATTGACGATGAAACACAGAAATTTCATCGGAAGTAAATACAAAACGCACAATGCCGACGTAAGTACAAGAAGACTGACTTGTCTTACTGACTATTTTTTGAACCATTCCTGTGACACTAGTTATAGATTCCGATGCTTCACTTCAGGTTTACTGTATCCCTTGGACCTTCTTATTGACGATGAAACACAGAAATTGCATCGAAATTAAATGCAAAAGGAACAATGCCGTCTTAAGTACGAGAAGACTGACTCGTCTTGATGACTATGTTTTGAACCATTCCTGTGACACTAGTTATAGATTCCGGTGCTTCAGTCAGGTTTACTGTAACCCTTGGACCTTCTTATTGACGATGAAACACGGAAATTGCATCGGAATTAAATACAAAAGGCACAATGCCGATTTAAGTACAGGAAGACCGACTCTTCTTACTGACTATGTTATGAACCACTCCTGTGACAGTAGTTCTAGATTCCGATGCTTAACTTCAGTTTTACTGTATCCCTCTGACCTTCTTATTGACGGTGAAACACAGAAATTGTATCGGAATTAAATACAAAAGGCACAATGCCGATTTAAGTACAGGAAGACCGACTCTTCTTACTGACTATGTTTGAACCATTCCTGTGACACTAGTTACAGATTCCGATGCATCACTCCTGGTGTACTGTATCCCTTGGACCTTCTTATTGACTTTGAAACACAGAAATTGCTTCGGAATTAAATAAAAATGGCACAGTGCCGACTTAAGTACAAGAAGACTGACTCTTCCTACTGTCTATGATTTGAACCGTACCTGTGACCTAGTTATAGATTCCGATGCTTCACTCCAGGTTTACTATATACCTTGGACCTTCTTATTGACGATGAGATACAGAAATTGCATCGGAATTAAATAGAAAAGGCACAATGCTGACTTAAGTACAAGAAGAGTGGCTCTTCCTACTGTCTATGTTTTGAACTATTCCTGTGACACTAGATATAGATTCCGATGCTTCACTCTAGGTTTACTGTATCCCTCTGACCTTTTTATTGACGATGAAACACAGAAATTGAATCGGAATTAAATACAAAAGGCACAATGCCGACTTAAGTACAACAAGACGGACTCATCTTACTGTCTATGTTTTGAACCATTCCTGTGCCACTAGTTACAGATTCCGATGATTCACTCTAGGTTTACTGTATCCCTCTGACCTTCTTATTGACGATGAAACACAGAAATTGCATCGGAATTAAATCCAAAAGGCACAGTGCCGACTTAAGTACAAGAAGACTGACTCCTCTTACTGACTATATTTTGATCCATTCCTGTGACACTAGTTATGGATTCCGGTGCTTCACTTCAGGTTTACTGGACCCCTTGGTCCTTGGTATTGATGATGAAACACAGAAATTGCATCAGAATTAAATACAAAAGGCACAGTGCCGACTCAAGTACAAGAATTCTGACTCTTCCAACTGTCTATGATTTGAACCATTCCTGTGACACTTGTTTTTGATTCCGATACCTTACGTCAGGTTAACTGTATCCCTCTGACCTACTTATTGACGATGAAACACAGAAATTGCATCGGAATTAAATACGAAAGGCACAATGCGGACTTATGTACAAGAAGACTGACTCCTCCTACTGTCTATGTTTTGAACCATTCCTGTGACACTAGTTATGGATTCCGATGCTTCACTCCAGATTTACTGTATCCCTTGGACCGTCTTATTGACGATGAAACACAGAAATTGCATCGAAATTAAATACAAAAGGCACAATGCCGACTTAAGTACCAGAAGACTGACTCGTCTTACTCACTATGTTTTGAACCATTCCTGTGACACTAGTTATAGATTCCGGTGTTTCACTTCAGGTTTACTCTATCCCTTGGACCTTCTTATTGACGATGAAACACAGAAATTGCATCGGAATTAAATACAAAAGGCACAATGCCGACTTAAGTACTAGAATACTGACTCTCCTTACTGTCTATGTTTTGAACCATCCCTGTGACACTATTTATAGATTCCGATGCTTCACTCCTGGTTTACTGTATCCCTTGGACCTTCTTATTGACGATGAAACACAGAAATTGCTTCGGAATTAAATACAAAAGGCACAATGCCGACTTAAGTACAGGAAGACTGACTCTTCCTACTGTTTATGTTCTGAACCATTCCTGTGACACTAGTTATAGATTCCGATGCTTCACTACAGGTTTACTGTATCCCTCCGACCTTCTTATTGACGATGAAACACAGAAATTGCATCGGAATTAAATACAAAAGGCACAAAGCCGACTTAAGTACAAGAAGACTGACTCTTCCTCTGTCTATGTTTTAACCATTCCTGTGACACTAGTTATAGATTTCGATGCTTCACTCTAGGTTTACTGTATCCCTCTGACCTTCTTATTGACGATGAAACACAGAAATTGCATCGGAATTAAATCCAAAAGGCACAGTGCCGACTTAAGTGCAAGAAGACTAACTCCTCTTACTGACTATTTTCTGAACCATTCCTGTGACACTAGTTATGGATTCCGGTGCTTCACTTCAAGTTTACTGGACCCCTTGGTCCTTCGTATTGACGATGAAACACAGAAATTGCATCGGTAGGCACAGTGCCGACTTAAGTACAAGAAGACTGACTCTTCCAACTGTCTATGATTTGAACCATTCCTGTGACACTAGTTTTAGATTCCGATGCCTCACTTCAGGTTTACTGTATCCCTCTGACCTCCTTATTGACGATGAAACACAGAAATTGCATCGGAATAATATACAAAAGGCACAATGCCGACTTGAGTATAAGAAGACTGACTCCTCCTACTGTCTATGATTTGTACCATTCCTGTGACACTAGTTATAGATTCCGATGCTGCACTCCAGGAATTCTGTATCCCTTGGACCTTCTTATTGACGATGAAACACAGAAATTGCATCGGAATTAAATACAAAAGGTACAATGCCGACTTAGGTACAAGAAGACTGACTCTTCTTACTGACTATGATTTGAACCATTCCTGTGACACAAGTTATAGATTCCGGTGCTCCATTTCAAGTTTACTGTATCCCTTGGGCCTTCTTATTGACGATGAAATACAGAAATTGCATCGGAATTAAATACAAAAGGCACAATGCTAACTTAAGTACAAGAATACTGAATCTTCTTACTGTCTATGTTTTGAACCATCCCTGTGTCACTAGTTATAGATTCCGATGCTTCACTCCAGGTTTACTGTATCCCTCTGACCTTCTTAATGACGATGAAACACAGAAATTGCATCGAAATTAAATACAAAATGCACAATGCCGAGTTAAGTACAAGCAGACTGACTCTTCTTACAGACTATGTTTTGAACCATTCCTGTGACACTAGTTATAGACTCTGATGCTTCACTTCATGTTTACTGTATCCCTTGGACCTTCTTATTGACGATGAAACACAGAAATTGCATCGGAATTAAATACAATAGGCACAATGCCGACTTAAGTACAAGAAGACTGACTCTCCTTACTGACCATGCTTTGAACCATTCCTGTGACACTAGTTATAGATTCCGATGCTTCACTTCAGGTTTACTGTATCCCTCTGACCTTCTTATTGGCGATGAAACACAGAAATGGCATCGGAATTAAATACAAAAGGCACAATGCCGAATTAAGTACAAGAAGACTGACTCTTCTTACTGACTATGCTTTGAACCATTCCTGTGACACTAGTTATAGATTCCGATGCTTCACTCCAGGTATATTGTATCCCTCTGACCTTCTTATTGACAATGAAACACAGAAATTGCATCAGAATTAAATAAAATAGGCACAATGCCGACTTAACTACAAGAAGACTGACTCTTCTCACTATGTTTTGAACCATTCCTGTGATTCTAGTTACAGATTCCGATGCTTCACTCCAGGTTTACTATATCCCTTGGACCTTCTTATTGGCGATGAAACTCTGAAATTGCATAGGAATTAAATAGAAAAGGCGGAATGCCGACTTAAGTACAAGAAGACTGACTCTTCCTACTGTCTATGTTTTGAACCATTCCTGTGACACTCGTTATAGATTCCGATGCTTCACTTCTTATTGATGATGAAACACAGAAATTGCATCGTAATTCAATACAAAAGGCACAATGCCGACTGAAGTACAAGAAGACTGACTCTTCCCACTGTGTATGTTTTGAACCATTCCTTTGACACTAGTTATAGATTCCGATGCTTCACTTCAGGTTTACTGTATCCCTTGGACCTTCTTATTGTCGATGAAACACAGAAATTGCATCGGAATTAAATACAAAAGGCACAATTCACACTTAAGTACAAGAAGACTGACTCTTCTTACAGACTATGTTTGAACCATTCCTGTGACACTAGTTATAGACTCTGAAGCTTCACTCCAGGTTTACTGTAACCCTTGGACCTTCTTATTGTCGATGAAACACAGAAATTGCATCGGAATTAAATGCAAAAGGCACAATTCCGACTTATGTACAAGAAGACTGACTCTTCGTACTGTCTATGACTTGAATCATTCCTGTGACATTAGTTATAGATTCCGATGCTTCACTTCAGGTTTACTGTATCCCTTGGACCTTCTTATTGACGATGAAACACAGCAATTGCCTCGGAATTAAATTGAAATGGCACAATGCCGACTTAAGTACAAGAAGACTGACCCTTGCTACTGTCTATGATTTGAACCGTTCCTGTTACACTAGGTTTACATTCCAATGCTTCACTTCAGGTTTACTGTATCCCTCTGCCCTTCTTATTGACGATGAAACACAGAAATTGCAACGGAATTAAATACAAATGGCACAATGCCGACTTAAGTACAAGAAGACTGACTCTTGTCCTGCCTATGCTTTGAACCATTCCTGTGACACTAGTTATCGATTTCGATGCTTCACTTCAGGTTTACTGTATCCTTTGGACCTTCTTATTGACGATGAAAAACAGAAATTGTATCGGAATTAAATACAAAAGGCACAATGCCGACTTAAGTACAAGAAGACTGACTCTTCTTTCTGACTATGTTTTGAACCATTCCTGTGACACTCGTTATAGATTCCGATGCTTTACTTCAGGTTTACTGTATCCCTCTGACCTTCTTACTGATGATGAAACACAGAAATTGCATCGGAACTAAATACAAAAGGCACAATGCCGACATAAGTACAAGAAGACTGACTCTTCCCACTGTCTATGCTTTGAACCATTCCTTTGACACTAGTTATAGATTCCGATGCTTCACTTCAGGTTTACTGTATCCCTTGGACCTTCGTATTGACGATGAAACACAGAAATTGCATCGGAATTAAATACAAAAGGAACAATGCCGACTTTAGTACGAGTAGACTGTCTCTTCTTACTGTCTATGTTTTGATTCATACCTGTGATACTAGTTATAGATTCCGATGCTTCACTCCAGGTTTACTGTATCCCTTATACCTTCTTATTGACGAAGAAACACAGAAATTGCATCGGAATTAAATACAAAAGGCACAATGCCGATTTAAGTACAAGAAGACTGACTCTTCTTACTGACTATGTTTGGACCATTTCTGTGACACTAGTTGTACATTCCGATGCTTCATTTCTGATTTACTGTATCCCTCTGACCTTCGTATGGACGATGGTACACAGAAATTGCATCGGAATTAAATACTAAAGGCACAATGCCGAATTAAGTACAAGAAGACTGTCCCTTCTTACTGTCGATGTTTTGAACCATTCCTGTGACACTAGTTATAGATTCCGATGCTTCACTCCAGGTTTACTGTATCCCTTGGACCCTCTTATTGACGATGAAACACAGAAATTGCATCGGAATTAAATAGAAAAGGTACAATACCGACTTAAGTACAAGAAGACTGACTCTTCCTACTATCTATGTTTTGAACCATTCCTGTAACACTAGTTATAGATTCCGATGCTTCACTCCAGGTTTACTGTATCCCTTGGAAATTCTTATTGACGATGAAACACAGAAATTTCATCGGAATTAAATACAAAAGGCACAATACCGGCTTTAGTACAAGAAGACTGACTCTTCTTACTGACTATGTTTTGAACCATTCCTGCGACACTAGTTACAGATTCCGATGCTTCACTTCAGGTTTACTGTATCCCTTGGACCTTCTTATTGACGATGAAACACAGCAATTGCCTCGGAATTAAATTGAAAAGGCACAATGCCGACTTAAGTACAAGAAGACTGACTCTCCCTACTGTCTATGTTTTGAACCGTTCCTGTGACACCAGTTATACAATCCTATCCTTCACTTCAGGTTTTCTGTATCCCTTGGGCCTTCTTATTGACGATAAAACACAGCAATTGCCTCGGAATTAAATGGAAAAGGCACAATGTCGACTTAGGTACAAGAAGACTGTCCCTTCCTACTGTCTATGTTTTGAACCGTTGCTGTTACACTAGTTATACATTCCGATGCTTCACTTCAGGTTTACTGTATCCCTCTGCCCTTCTTATTGACGATGAAACACAGAAATTGCAACGAAATTAAATACAAATGGCACAATGCCGACTGAAGTACAAGAAGACTGACTCTTCTCCTGTCTATGCTTTGAACCATTCATGTGACCCTAATTATACATTTCGATGCTTCACTTCAGGTTTACTGTATCCCTTGGACCTTCTTATTGAGTATGAAAAACAGAAATTGCATCGGAAGTAAATACAAAAGGCACAATGCCGACTTCAGAACAAAAAGACTGACTCTTCTTTCGGACTATGTTTTGACCCATTCCTGTGACACTAGTTATAGATTGCGATGCTTCACTTCAGGTTTACTGTATCCCTCTGACCTTCTTATTGACGACGAAACACAGAAATTGCATCGGAATTAAATCCAAAAGGCACAGTGCAGAATTAAGTAAAAGAAGACTGACCCTTCTTACTGTCTATGTTTTGAACCATTCCTGTGACACTAGTAATAGATTCCGATGCATCACTCCAGGTTTACTGTATCCCTTGGACCTTCTTATTGACGATGAAACACAGAAATTTAATCGGATTTTAATACAAAATGCACAATGGCGACTTAAGTACAAGAAGAGTGACTCTTCTTACTGACTATGTTTTGAACCGTTCCTGTGACACAAGTTATAGATTCCGGTGCCTCACTTCAGGTTTACTGGATCCCTTGGACCTACTTATTGACGATGAAACACAGAAATTGCATTCGGAATTAAATCCAAAAGGCACAGTGCCGAATTATGTAAAAGAAGACTGACTCTTCTTACTGTCTATGTTTTGAACCATTCCTGTGACACTAGTTATAGATTCCGATGCATCACTGCAGGTTTACTGTATCCCTTGGACCTTCTTATTGACGATGAAACACAGAAATTGCATCAGAATTTAATACAAAATGCACAATGGCGACTTAAGTACAAGAAGACTGAATCTTCTTACAGACTATGTTTAGAAACCATTCCTGTGACACTAGTTATTGATTCCGGTGCTTCACTTCAGGTTTGCTGGATCCCTTGGCCCTACTTAATTACGATGAAACACAGAAATTGCATCGGAATTAAATGCAAATAGCACATTGCCGACTTAAGTACAAGAATACTTACTCTTCTTACTGTCTATGTTTTGAACCATCCCTCTGACACTAGTTATAGATACCGATGCTTCACTCCAGGTTTACTGTATCCCTTGGACCTTCTTATTGACGATGAAACACAGAAATTGCATCAGAATTTAATACAAAATGCACAATGGCGACTTAAGTACAAGAAGACTGAATCTTCTTACAGACTATGTTTAGAAACCATTCCTGTGACACTAGTTATTGATTCCGGTGCTTCACTTCAGGTTTGCTGGATCCCTTGGCCCTACTTAATTACGATGAAACACAGAAATTGCATCGGAATTAAATGCAAATAGCACATTGCCGACTTAAGTACAAGAATACTTACTCTTCTTACTGTCTATGTTTTGAACCATCCCTCTGACACTAGTTATAGATACCGATGCTTCACTTCAGGTTTACTGTATCCCTTGGACCTTCTTATTGACGATGAAACACTGAAATTCCGTCGGAATTAAATACAAAAGGGACAATGAGGACTTTAGTACGAGTGGGCTGACTCTTTATACTGACTATGTTTTGATTCATTCCTGTGACACTAGTTATAGATTCCGATGCTTCACTCCAGGTTTACTGTATCCCTTGTACCTTGTTACTGACGATGCAACACAGAAATTGCATCGGAATTAAATACAAAAGGCACAATGCCGACTTAAGTACAAGAAGACTGACTCTTCTTACTGACTATGTTTGGACCATTTCTGTGACACTGGTTGTAGATTCCGATGCTTCATTTCTGATTTACTGTATCCCTCTGACCTTCTTATGGACGATGATACACAGAAATTGCATCGGAATTAAATACTAAAGGCACAATGCCGAATTAAGTTCAGGAAGACTGTCTCTTCTTACTGTCGATGTTTTGAACCATTCCTGTGACACTAGTTATAGATTCCGATGCTTCACTCCAGGTTTACTGTATCCCTTGGACGCTCTTATTGATGATGAAACACAGAAATTGCATCGGAATTAAATAGAAAAGGTACAATACCGACTTAAATACAAGAAGACTGACTCTTCCTACTGTCTATGTTTTGAACCATTCCTGTAACACTAGTTATAGATTCCGATGCTTCACTCCAGTTTTACTGTATCCCTTGGACCTTCTTATTGACGATGAAACACAGAAATTTCATCGGAATTAAATACAAAAGGCACAATACCGACATTAGTACAAGAAGACTGACTCTTCTTACTGACTATGTTTTGAACCATTCTTGCGACACTAGTTACAGATTCCGATACTTCACATCCGATTTACTGTATCCCTCTGACGTTCGTATTGACGATGAAACACAGAAATTGCGTCGGAATTAAATACAAAAGGCACAATGCCGAATTAAGTACAAGAAGACTGACTCTTCTTACTGTCTATGTTTTGAACCATTCCTGTGACACTAGTTATAGATTCCGATGCTTCACTTCAGGTTTACTGTATCCCTTGGACCTTCTTATTGACGATGAAACACAGCAATCGCCTCGGAATTAAATTGAAAAGGCACAATGCCGACTTAAGTACAAGAAAACTGACTCTCCCTACTGTCTATGTTTTGAACCGTTCCTGTGACACCAGTTATACATTCCTATCCTTCACTTCAGGTTTACTGTATCCCTTGGGCCTTCTTATTGACGATAAAACACAGCAATTGCCTCGGAATTAAATGGAAAATGCACAATGTCGACTTAAGTACAAGAAGACTGTGCCTTCCTACTGTCTATGTTTTGAACCGTTGCTGTTACACTAGTTATAAATTCCGATGCTTCACTTCAGGTTTACTGTATCCCTCTGCCATTCTTATTGACGATGAAACACAGAAATTGCAACGGAATTAAATACAAATGGCACAATGGGGACTTAAAAACAAAAAGACCGACTCTTCTTTCGGACTATGTTTTGACCCATTCCTGTGACACTAGTTATAGATTGCGATGCTTCACTTCAGAGTTACTGTATCTCTCTGACCTTCTTATTGACGACGAAACACAGAAATTGCATCGGAATTAAATCCAAAAGGCACAGTGCAGAATTAAGTAAAAGAAGACTGACTCTTCTTACTGTCTATGTTTTGAACCATTCCAGTGACACTAGTAATAGATTCCGATGCATCACTCCAGGTTTACTGTATCCCTTGGACCTTCTTATTGACGATGAAACACAGAAATTGCATCGGAATTTAATACAAAATGCACAATGGCGACTTAAGTACAAGAAGAGTGACTCTTCTTACTGACTATGTTTTGAACCATTCCTGTGACACAAGTTATAGATTCCGGTGCCTCACTTCAGGTTTACTGGATCCCTTGGACCTACTTATTGACGATGAAACACAGAAATTGCATCGGAATTAAATACAAAAGGCACATTGCCGAATTAAGTACAAGAAGACTGTCTCTTCTTACTGTCGATGTTTTGAACCATTCCTGTGACACTAGTTATGGATTCCGATGCTTCACTCCAGGTTTACTGTATCCCTTGGACCTCCTTATTGACGATGAAACACAGAAATTGCATTCGGAATTAAATCCAAAAGGCACAACGCCGAATTATGTAAAAGAAGACTGACTCTTCTTACTGTCTATGTTTTGAACCATTCCTGTGACACTAGTTATAGATACCGATGCTTCACTCCAGGTTTACTGTATCCCTTGGACCTTCTTATTGACGATGAAACACAGAAATTGCATCGGCATTAAATACAAAAGGCACAATGCCGACGTAAGTACAAGAAGACTGACTCTTCCCACTGCCTATGTTTTGAACCATTCCTTTGACACTAGTTATACATTCCGATGCTTCACTTCAGGTTTACTGTATCCCTTGGACCTTCTTATTGACGATGAAACACTGAAACTCCGTCGGAATTAAATACAAAAGGGACAATGACGACTTTAGTACGAGTGGGCTGACTCTTCTTACTGACTATGTTTTGATTCATTCCTGTGACACTAGTTATAGATTCCGATGCTTCACTCCAGGTTTACTGTATCCCTTGTACCTTGTTACTGACGATGAAATACAGAAATTGCATCGGAATTAAATACAAAAAGCACAATGCCGACTTAAGTAATAGAGCACTGACTCTTCTTACTGACTATGTTTGGACCATTTCTGTGACACTAGTTGTAGATACCGATGCTTCATTTCTGTTTTACTGTATCGCTCTGACCTTCTTATGGACGATGATACACAGAAATTGCATCGGAATTAAATACTAAAGGCACAATGCCGAATTAAGTACAACAAGACTGTCTCTTCTTACTGTCGAATTTTGAACCATTCCTGTGACACTAGTTATAGATTCCGATGCTTCACTTCAGATTTACTGTATCCCTCTGACGTTCGTATTGACGATGAAACACAGAAATTGCGTCGGAATTAAATACAAAAGGCACAATGCCGAATTAAGTACAAGAAGACTGACTCTTCTTACTGTCTATGTTTTGAACCATTCCTGTGACACTAGTTATAGATTCCGATGCTTCACTTCAGGTTTACTGTATCCCTTGGACCTTCTTATTGGCGATGAAACACAGCAATTGCCTCGGAATTAAATTGAAAAGGCACAATGCCGAGTTAAGTACAAGAAGACTGACTCTCCCTACTGTCTATGTTTTGAACCGTTCCTGTGACACCAGTTATACATTCCTATCCTTCACTTCAGGTTTATTGTATCCCTTGGGCCTTCTTATTGACGATAAAACACAGCAAGTGCCTAAGAATTAAATGGAAGAGGCACAATGTCGACTTAAGTACAAGAAGACTGTCCCTTCCTACTGTCTATGTTTTGAACCGTTGCTGTTACACTAGTTATACATTCCGATGCTTCACTTCAGGTTTACTGTATCCCTCTGCCCTTCTTATTGACGATGAAACACAGAAATTGCAACGGAATTAAATACAAATGGCACAATGCTGACTTAAGTACAAGAAGACTGACTCTTCTTCTGTCTATGCTTTGAACCATTCATGTGACCCTAGTTATAGATTTCGATGCTTCACTTCAGGTTTACTGTATCCCTTGGACCTTGTTATTGACTATGAAAAACAGAAATTGCATCGGAAGTAAATACAAAAGGCACAATGCCGACTTAAGATATAAAAGACTGACTCTTCTTTCGGACTATATTTTGACCCATTCCTGTGACACTAGTTATAGATTGCGATGCTTCACTTCAGGTTTACTGTATCTCTCTGACCTTCTTATTGACGACGAAACACAGAAATTGCATCGGAATTAAATCCAAAAGGCACAGTGCAGAATTAAGTAAAAGAAGACTGACTCTTCTTACTGTCTATGTTTTGAACCATTCCTGTGACACTAGTAATAGATTCCGATGCATCACTCCAGGTTTACTGTATCCCTTGGACCTTCTTATTGACGATGAAACACAGAAATTGCATCGGAATTTAAAACAAAATGCACAATGGCGATTTAAGTACAAGAAGAGTGACTCTTCTTACTGACTATGTTTTGAACCATTCCTGTGACACAAGTTATAGATTCCGGTGCCTCACTTCAGGTTTACTGGATCCCTTGGACCTACTTATTGACGATGAAACACAGAAATTGCATCGGAATTAAATACAAAAGGCACATTGCCGAATTAAGTACAAGAAGACTGTCTCTTCTTACTGTCGATGTTTTGAACCATTCTTGTGACACTAGTTATGGATTCCGATGCTTCACTCCAGGTTTACTGTATCCCTTGGACCTCCTTATTGACGATGAAACACAGAAATTGCATTCGGAATTAAATCCAAAAGGCACAACGCCGAATTATGTAAAAGAAGACTGACTCTTCTTACTGTCTATGTTTAGAAACCATTCCTGTGACACTAGTTATTGATTCCGGTGCTACACTTCAGGTTTGCTGGATCCCTTGGACCTACTTAATTACGATGAAACACAGAAATTGCATCGGAATTAAATGCAAATAGCACATTGCCGACTTAAGTACAAGAACACTGACTCTTCTTACTGTCTACGTTTTGAACCATCCCTCTGACACTAGTTATAGATACCGATGCTTCACTCCAGGTTTACTGTATCACTTGGACCTTCTTATTGACGATGAAACACAGAAATTGCATCGGTATTAAATACAAAAGGCACAATGCCGACGTAAGTACAAGAAGACTGAATCTTCCCACTGTCTATGTTTTGAACCATTCCTTTGACACTAGTTATAGATTCCGATGCTTCACTTCAGGTTTACTGTATCCCTTGGACCTTCTTATAGACGATGAAACACTGAAATTCCGTCGGAATTAAATACAAAAGGGACAATGACGACTTTAGTACGAGTGGGCTGACTCTTCTTACTGACTATGTTTTGATTCATTCCTGTGACACTAGTTATATATTCCGACGCTTCACTCCAGGTTTACTGTATCCCTTGTACCTTGTTACTGACGATGAAACACAGAAATTGCATCGGAATTAAATACAAAAGGCACAATGCCGACTTAAGTACAAGAACACTGACTCTTCTTACTGACTATGTTTGGACCATTTCTGTGACACTAGTTGTAGATTACGATGCTTCATTTCTGATTTACTGTATCCCTCTGACCTTCTTATGGACGATGATACACAGAAATTGCATCGGAATTAAATACTAAAGGCACAATGCCGAATTAAGTACAAGAAGACTGTCTCATCTTACTGTCGATGTTTGAACCATTCCTGTGACACTAGTTATAGATTCCGATGCTTCACTCCAGGTTTACTGTATCCCTTGGACCCTCTTATTGACGATGAAACACAGAAATTGCATCGGAATTAAATGGAAAAGGCACAATGTCGACTTAAGTACAAGAAGACTGTCCCTTCCTACTGTCTATGTTTTGAACCGTTGCTGTTACACTAATTATACATTCCGATGCTTCACTTCAGGTTTACTGTATCCCTCTGACCTTCTAATTGACGACGAAACACAGAAATTGCATCTGAATTTAATACAAAATGCACAATGGCGACTTAAGTACAAGAAGAGTGACTCTTCTTACTGACTATGTTTTGAACTTTTCCTGTGACACTAGTTATAGATTCCGGTGCCTCACTTCAGGTTTACTGGATCCCTTGGACCTACTTATTGACGATGAAACACAGAAATTGCATCGGAATTAAATACAAAAGGCACATTGCCGAATTAAGTACAAGAAGACTGTCTCTTCTTACTGTCGATGCTTTGAACCATTCCTGTGACACTAGTTATAGATACCGATGTTTCACTCCAGGTTTACTGTATCCCTTGGACCTTCTTATTGACGATGAAACACAGAAATTGCATCGGTATTAAATACAAAAGGCACAATGCCGACGTAAGTACAAGAAGACTGACTCTTCCCACAGTCTATGTTTTGAACCATTCCTGTGACACTAGTTATAGATTCCGATGCTTCACTTCAGGTTTACTGTATCCCTTGGACCTTCTTATTGACGATGAAACACTGAAATTCCGTCGGAATTAAATACAAAAGGGACAATGACGACTTTAGTACGAGTGGGCTGACTCTTCTTACTGACTATGTTTTGATTCATTCCTGTGAAACTAGTTATAGATTCCGATGCTTCACTCCAGGTTCACTGTATCCCTTGTACCTTGTTACTGACGATGAAACACAGAAATTGCATCGGAATTAAATACAAAAGGCACAATGCCGACTTAAGTACAAGAAGACAGACTCTTCTCCTGCCTTTGTTTTGAACCATTCCTGTGACACTAGTTATCGATTTCGATGCTTCACTTCAGGTTTACTGTATCCTTTGGACCTTCTTATTGACGATGAAAAACAGAAATTGCATCGGAATTAAATACAAAAGGCACAATGCCGACTTAAGTACAAGAAGACGGACTCTTCTTTCTGACTATGTTTTGAACCACTCCTGTGACACTAGTTATAGATTGCGATCCTAACTTCAGGTCTACTGTATCCCTCTGACCTTCTTATTGACGACGAAACACAGAAATTGCATCGGAATTAAATCCAAAAGGCACAGTGCCGAATTATGTAAAAGAAGACTGATTCTTCTTACTGTCTATGTTTTGAACCATTCCTGTGACACTAGTTATAGATTCCGATGCATCACTCCAGGTATACTGTATCCCTTGGACCTTCTTATTGACGATGAAACACAGAAATTGCATCGGAATTTAATACAAAATGCACAATGGCGACTTAAGTACAAGAAGACTGACTCTTCTTACTGACTATGTTTAGAAACCATTCCTGTGACACTAGTTATAGATTCCAGTGCTTCACTTCAGGTTTACTGGATCCCTTGGACCTACTTAATTACGATGATACACAGAAATTGCATCGGAATTAAATACAAAAGGCACATTGCCGGCTTAAGTACAATAACACTTACTCTTCTTACGGTCTATGTTTTGAACCATCCCTCTGACACTAGTTATAGATACCGATGCTTCACTCCAGGTTTACTGTATCCCTTGGACCTTCTTATTGACGATGAAACACAGAAATTGCATCAGTATTACATACAAAAGGCACAATGCCGACTTAAGTACAAGAAGACTGACTCTTCTCCTGCCTATGTTTTGAACCATTCCTGTGACACTCGTTAAAGATTCCGATGCTTTACTTCAGGTTTACTGTATCCCTCTGACCTTCTTATTGACGATGAAACACAGAAATTGCATCGGAACTAAATACAAAAGGCTCAATGCCGACTTAAGTACAAGAAGATTGACTCTTCCCACTGTCTATGTTTTGAACCATTCCTTTGACACTAGTTATAGATTCCGATGCTTCCCTTCAGGTTTACTGTATCCCTTGGACCTTCTTATTAACGATGAAACACAGAAATTGCATCGGAATTAAATACAAAAGGAACAATGCCGACTTTAGTACGAGTAGACTGACTCTTCTTACTGACTATGTTTTGATTCATTCCTGTGACACTAGTTATAGATTCCGATGCTTCACTCCAGGTTTACTGTATCCCTTATACCTTCTTATTGACGATGAAACACAGAAATTGCATCGGAATTAAATACAAAAGGCACAATGCCGACTTAAGTACAAGAAGACTGACTCTTCTTACTGACTATGTTTGAACCATTTCTGTGACACTAGTTTTAGATTCCGATGCTTCATTTCTGATTTACTGTATCCCTCTGACCTTCTTATGGACGATGATACACAGAAATGGCATCGGAATTAAATACTAAAGGCACAATGCCGAATTAAGTACAAGAAGACTGTCTCTTTTTACTGTCGATGTTTTGAACCATTCCTGTGACACTAGTTATAGATTCCGATGCTTCACTCCAGGTTTACTGTATCCCTTGGACTCTCTTATTGACGATGAAACACAGAAATTGCCTCGGAATAAAATTGAAAAGGCACAATGCCGACTTAAGTACAAGAAGACTGACTCTCCCTACTGTCTATGTTTTGAACCGTTGCTGTTACACTAGTTATACATTCCGATGCTTCACTTCAGGTTTACTGTATCCCTCTGCCCTTCTTATTGACGATGAAACACAGAAATTGCAACGGAATTAAATACAAATGGCGCAATGCCGACTTAAGTACAAGAAGACTGACTCTTCTTCTGTCTATGCTTTGAACCAATCATGTGACCCTAGTTAAAGATTTCGATGCTTCACTTCAGGTTTACTGTATCCCTTAGACCTTCTTATTGACTATGAAAAACAGAAATTGCATCGGAAGTAAATACAAAAGGCACAATGCCGACTTAAGGACAAGAAGACTGACTCTTCTTTCGGACTATGTTTTGACTCATTCCTGTGACACTAGTTATAGTTTGCGATGCTTCACTTCAGGTTTACTGTATCCCTCTGACCTTCTTATTGACGACGAAACACAGAAATTGCATCGGAATTAAATCCAAAAGGCACAGTGCAGAATTAAGTAAAAGAAGACTGACTCTTCTTACTGTCTATGTTTTGAACCATTCCTGTGACACTAGTAATAGATTCCGATGCATCACTCCAGGTTTACAGTATCCCTTGGACCTTCTTATTGACGATGAAACAGAGAAATTGCATCGGAATCTAATACAAAATGCACAATGGCGACTTAAGTACAAGAAGAGTGACTCTTCTTACTGACTATGTTTTGAACCATTCCTGTGACACTAGTTATAGATTCCGGTGCCTCACTTCAGGTTTACTGGATCCCGTGGACCTACTTATTGACGATGAAACACAGAAATTGCATCGGAATTAAATACAAAAGGCACATTGCCGAATTAAGTACAAGAAGACTGTCTCTTCATACTGTCGATGTTTTGAGCCATTCCTGTGACACTAGTTATGGATTCCGATGCTTCACTCCAGCTTTACTGCATCCCTTGGACCTCCTTATTGACGATGAAACACAGAAATTGCATTCGGAATTAAATCCAAAAGGCACAGTGCCGAATTATGTAAAAGAAGAATGACTCTTCTTACTGTCTATGCTTTGAACCATTCCTGTGACACTAGTTATAGATTCCGATGCATCACTGCAGGTTTACTGTATCCCTTGGACCTTCTTATTGACGATGAAACACAGAAATTGCATCGGAATTTAATACAAAATGCACAATGGCGACTTAAGTACAAGAAGACTGACTCTTCTTACTGACTATGTTTAGAAACCATTCCTGTGACACTAGTTATAGATTCCGGTGCTTTACTTCAGGTTTGCTGGATCCCTTGGACCTACTTAATTACGATGAAACACAGAAATTGCATCGGAATTAAATGCAAATAGCACATTGCCGACTTAAGTACAAGAATACTTACTCTTCTTACTGTCTATGTTTTGAACCATCCCTCTGACACTAGTTATAGATACCGATGCTTCACTCCAGGTTTACCGTATCCCTTGGACCCTCTTATTGACGATGAAACACAGAAATTGCATCGGTATTAAATACAAAAGGCACAATGCCGACTTAAGTACAAGAAGACTGACCCTACCTACTGTCTATATTTTGAACCATTCCTGTGACACTCGTTATAGATTCCGATGCTTCACTTCAGGTTTACCGTATCCCTTGGACCCTCTTATTGACGATGAAACACAGAAATTGCATCGGAATTAAATACAAAAGGCACAATGCCGACTTTAGTACAAGAAGACTGACTCTTCTTACTGACTATGTTTTGAACCATTCCTGCGACACTAGTTACAGATTCCGATGCTTCACTTCAGATTTACTGTATCCCTCTGACTTTCGTATTGACGATGAAACACAGAAATTGCGTCGGAATTAAATACAAAAGGCACAATGCCGAATTAAGTACAAGAAGACTGACTCTTCTTACTGTCTATGTTTTGAACCATTCCTGTGACATTAGTTATAGATTCCGAAGCTTCACTTCAGGTTTACTGTATCCCTTGGACCTTCTTATTGACGATGAAACACAGCAATTGCCTCGGAATTAAATTGAAAAGGCACAATGCCGACTTAAGTACAAGAAGACTGACTCTCCCTACTGTCTATGTTTTGAAACGTTCCTGTGACACCAGTTATACATTCCTATCCTTCACTTCAGGTTTACTCTATCCCTTGGGCCTTCTTATTGACGATAAAACACAGCAATTGCCTCGGAATTAAATGGAAAAGGCACAATGTCGACTTAAGTACAAGAAGATTGTCCCTTCCTACTGTCTATGATTTGAACCGTTGCTGTTACACTAGTTATACATTCCGATGCTTCACTTCAGGTTTACTGTATCCCTCTGCCCTTCTTATTGACGATGAAACACAGAAATTGCAACGGAATTAAATACAAAATGCACAATGGCGACTTAAGTACAAGAAGACTGACTCTTCATAGTGACTATGCTCTTAACCATTATTGTGACACTAGTTATAGATTCCGATGCATCACTCCAGGTTTACTGTAGCCCTTGGACCTTCTTATTGACGATGAAACACAGAAATTGCATCGGAATTAAATACAAAAGGCACATTGCCGAATTAAGTACAAGAAGACTGTCTCTTCTTACTGTCGATGTTTTGAACCATTCCTATGACACTAGTTATGGATTCCGATGCTTCACTCCAGGTTTACTGTATCCCTTGGACCTCCTTAGTGACGATGAGACACAGAAATTGCATCGGAAATTAATAAGAAAGGCACAATGCCGACTTAAGTACAAGAAGACTGACTCTTCTCACTGTCTATGATTTGAATCATTCCTGTGACACTAGTTATAGATTCCGATGCTTCACTCCAGGTTTACTATAACCCTCTGACCTTCTTATTGACGATGAAACACAGAAATTGCATCGGAATTAAATAGAAAAGGCACAATACAGACTTAAGTACAAGAAGACTGACTCTTCCTACTGTCTACGTTTTGAACCATTCCTGTGACACTAGTTATAGATTCCGATGCTTCACTCCAGGTTTATTGTATCCCCTGGACCTTCTTATTGACGATGAAACACAGCAATTGCCTCGCAATTAAATTGAAATGGCACAATGCCGACTTAAGTACAAGAAGACTGACTCTTCCTACTGTCTTTGTTTTGAACCGTTCCTGTTACACTAGTTGTACATTCCGATGCTTCACTTCAGGTTTACTGTATCCGTCTGCCCTTCTTATTGACGATGAAACACAGAAATTGCAACGGAATTAAATACAAATGGCACAATGCCGACTTAAGTACAAGAAGACTTACTCTTCTCCTGACTACGTTTTGAACCATTCCTGTGACACTAGTTATAGATTGCGATGCTTCATATCAGGTCTACTGTATCCCTCTGACCTTCTTATTGACGACGAAACACAGAAATTGCATCGGAATTAAATCCAAAAGGCACACTGCCGAATTATGTAAAAGAGACTGACTCTTCTTACAGTCTATTTTATGAACCATTCCTGTGACACTAGTTATAGATTCCGATGCATCGCTCCAGGTTTACTGTGTCCCTTGGACCTTCTCATTGACGATGAAACACAGAAATTGCATCGGTATTAAATACAAAAGCCACAATGCCGACTTAATTAGAAGAATACTTACTCTTCTTACTGTCTATGTTTTGAACCATTCCTGTGACACTCGTTATAGATTCCGATGCTTCACTTCAGGTTTACTGTATCCCTCTGACCTTCTTATTGATGATGAAACACAGAAATTGCATCGGAACTAAATACAAAAGGCACAATGCCGGCTTAAGTACAAGAAGACTGATCCTTCCCACTGTCTATGTTTTGAACCATTCCTTTGACACTAGTTATAGATTCCGATGCTTCACTTCAGGTTTACTGTATCCCTTGGACCTTCTTATTGACGATGAATCACAGAAATTCCATCGGAATTAAATACAAAAGGCACAATGCCGATTTAAGTACAGGAAGACTGACTCTTCTTACAGACTATGTTTTGAACCATTCCTGTGACACTAGTTATAGACTCAGATGCTTCACTTCAGGTTTACTGTATCCCTTGGACCTTCTTATTGAAGATGAAACACAGAAATTGCATCGGAATTAAATACAAAAGCCACAATGCCGACTTAAGAACAAGAATACTGTCTCTTCTTACTGTGTATGTTTTGAACCTATCCTGAGACACAAGTTATAGATTCCGATGCTTCACTCCAGGTTTACGTTATCCCTTGGACCTTCCTATTGACGAAGAAACCCAGAAATTGCATCGGAATTAAATACAAAATGAAGAATGCCGACTTTAGTACGAGTAGACTGACTCTTCTTACTGACTATGATTTGATTCATTCCTGTGACTCTAGTTATGCATTCCGATGCTTCACTCCAGGTTTGCTGTATCCCTTGTACCTTCTTATTGACGATGAAACACAGAAATTACATCGGAATTGAATACAAAAGGCACAATGCCGACTTAAGTACAAGGAGACTGACTCTTCTTAGTGACTATGTTATAACCATTATTGTGACAGCAGTTATAGATTCCGATGCTTCACTTCAGGTTTACTGTATCCCTTAGACCTTCTTATTGACGATGAAACACAGAAATTGCATCGGAATTAAATACAAAAGGCACAATGCCGACTTAAGTACAAGAAGACTGACTCTTCTTACTGACTATGTTTTGAACCATTTCTGTGACACTAGTTATAGATTCCGATGCTTCATTTCTGATTTACTGTATCCCTCTGACCTTCTTATTGACGATGATACACATAAATTGCATCGGAATTAAATACTAAAGGCACAATGCCGAATTAAGTACAAGAAGACTGCCTCTTCTTACTGTCGATGTTTTGAACCATTCCTGTGACACTAGTTATAAATTCCGATGCTTCACTCCAGGTTTACTGTATCCCTTGGTCCCTCTTATTGACGATGAAACACAGAAATTGCATCGGAATTAAATAAGAAAGGCACAATGCCGACTTAAGTACAAGAAGACTGACTCTTCTTCTGTCTATGCTTTGAACCATTCATGTGACCCTAGTTATAGATTTCGATGCCTCACTTCAGGTTTACTGGATCCCTTGGACCCTCTTATTGACGATGAAACACAGAAATTGCATCGGTATTAAATACAAAAGGCACAATGCCGACTTAAGTACAAGAAGACTGACCCTACCTACTGTCTATATTTTGAACCATTCCTGTGACACTCGTTATAGATTCCGATGCTTCACTTCAGGTTTACTGTATCCCTCTGACCTTCTTATTGATGATGAAACACAGAAATTGAATCGGAACTAAATACAAAAGGCACAATGCCGACGTAAGTACAAGAAGACTGACTCTTCCCACTGTCTATGTTTTGAACCATTCCTTTGACACTAGTTATAGATTATCGATGCTTCAGTTCAGGTTTACTGTATCCCTTGGACCTTCTTATTGACGATGTAACACTGAAATTCCGTCGGAATTAAATACAAAAGGGACAATGACGACTTTAGTACGAGTGGGCTGACTCTTCTTACTGCCTATGTTTTGATTCATTCCTGTGACACTAGTTATACGTTCCTATCCTTCACTTCAGGTTTACTGTATCCCTTGGGCCTTCTTATTGACGATAAAACACAGCAATTGCCTCGGAATTAAATGGAAAAGGCACAATGTCGACTTAAGTACAAGAAGACTGTCCCTTCCTACTGTCTATGTTTTGAACCGTTGCTGTTACACTAGTTATACATTCCGATGCTTCACTTCAGGTTTACTGTATCCCTCTCCCCTTCTTATTGACGATGAAACACAGAAATTGCAACGGAATTAAATACAAATGGCACAATGCCGACTTAAGTACAAGAAGACTGACTCTTCTTCTGTCTATGCTTTGAACCATTCATGTGACGCTAGTTATAGATTTCGATGCTTCACTTCAGGTTTACTGTATCCCTTGGACCTTCTTATTGACTATGAAAAACAGAAATTGCATCGGAAGTAAATACAAAAGGCACAATGCCGACTTAAGAACACGAAGACTGACTCTTCTTTCGGACTATAATTTGACCCATTCCTGTTCCGGTGCCTCACTTCAGGTTTACTGGATCCCTTGGTCCTACTTATTGACGATGAAACACAGAAATTGCATCGGAATTAAATACAAAAGGCACATTGCCGAATTAAGTACAAGAAGACTGTCTCTTCTTACTGTCGATGTTTTGAACCATTCCTGTGACACTAGTTATGGATTCCGATGCTTCACTCCAGGTTTACTGTATCCCTTGGACCTCCTTATTGACGATGAAACACAGAAATTGCATCGGAATTTAATACAAAATGCACAATGGCGACTTAAGTACAAGAAGACTGACTCTTCTTACTGACTATGTTTAGAAACCATTCCTGTGACACTAGTTATAGATTCCGGTGCTTCACTTCAGGTTTGCTGGATCCCTTGGACCTACTTAATTACGATGAAACACAGAAATTGCATCGGAATTAAATGCAAATAGCACATTGCCGACTTAAGTACAAGAATACTTACTCTTCTTACTGTCTATGTTTTCAACCATCCCTCTGACACTAGTTATAGATACCGATGCTTCACTCCAGGTTTACTGTATCCCTTGGACCTTCTTATTGACGATGAAACACAGAAATTGCATCGGTATTAAATACAAAAGGCACAATGCCACCTTAAGTACAAGAAGACTGACCCTACCTACTGTCTATGTTTTGAACCATTCCTGTGACACTCGTTATAGATTCCGATGCTTCACTTCGGGTTTACTGTATCCCTCTGACCTTCTTATTGATGATGAAACACAGAAATTGAATCGGAACTAAATACAAAAGGCACAATGCCGACGTAAGTACAAGAAGACTGACTCTTCCCACTGTCTATGTTTTGTACCATTCCTTTGACACTAGTTATAGATTCCGATGCTTCACTTCAGGTTTACTGTATCCCTTGGACCTTCTTATTGACGATTAAACACTGAAATTCCGTCGTAATTAAATACAAAAGGGACAATGACGACTTTAGTACGAGTGGGCTGACTCTTCTTACTGACTATGTTTTGATTCATTCCTGTGACACTAGTTATAGATTCCGATGCTTCACTCCAGGTTTACTGTATCCCCTGGACCTTCTTATTGACGATGAAACACAGAAATTGCATCGGAATTAAATACAAGAGGCACAATGCCGACTTTAGTACAAGAAGACTGACGCTTCTTACTGACTATGTTTTGAACCATTCCTGTGACACTAGTTACAGATTCCGATGCTTCACTTCAGATTTACTGTATCCCTTAGACCTTCTTATTGACGATGAAACACAGAAATTGCGTCGGAATTAAATACAAAAGTCACAATACGGAATTAAGTACAAAAAGACTGACTCTTCTTACTGTCTATGTCTTGAACCATTCCTGTGACACTAGTTATAGATTCCGATGCTTCACTTCAGGTTTACTGTATCCCTAGGACCTTCTTATTGACGATGAATCACAGCAATTGCCTCGGAATTAAATTGAAATGGCACAATGCCGACTTAAGTACAAGAAGACTGACTCTTCCTACTGTCTTTGTTTTGAACCGTTCCTGTTACACTAGTTGTACATTCCGATGCTTCACTTCAGGTTTACTGTATCCCTCTGCCCTTCTTATTGACGATGAAACACAGAAATTGCAACGGAATTAAATACAAATGGCACAATGCCGACTTAAGTACAAGAAGACTTACTCTTCTCCTGACCATGTTTTGACCCATTCCTGTGACACTAGTTATAGATTGCGATGCTTCACTTCAGGTTTACTGTATCCCTCTGACCTTCTTATTGACGACGAAACACAGAAATTGCATCGGAATTATATCCAAAAGGCACAGTGCAGAATTAAGTAAAAGAAGACTGACTCATCTTACTGTCTATGTTTTGAACCATTCCTGTGACACTAGTAATAGATTCCGATGCATCGCTCCAGGTTTACTGTGTCCCTTGGACCTTTTCATTGACGATGAAACACAGAAATTGCATCGGAATTTAATACAAAATGCACAATGGCGACTTAAGTTCAAGAAGACTGACTCTACCTACTGTCTATGTTTTGAACCATTCCTGTGACACTCGTTATAGATTCCGATGCTTCACTTCAGGTTTACTGTATCCCTCTGACCTTCTTATTGATGATGAAACACAGAAATTGCATCGGAATTAAATACAAAAGGCACAATGCCGACTTCAGTACAAGAAGACTGACTCTTCTTACAGACTATGCTTTGAACCATTCCTGTGACACTACTTATAGACTCAGATGCTTCACTTCAGGTTTACTGTATCCCATGGACCTTCTTATTGAAGATGAAACAGAAAAAATTCCATCGGCATTAAATACAAAAGCCACAATGCCGACTTAGGAACAAGAATACTGTCTCTTCTTACTGTCTATGTTTTGAACCTACCCTGAGACACTAGTTATAGATTCCGATGCTTCACTCCAGGTTTACTTTATCCCTTGGACCTTCTTATTGACGAAGAAACCCAGAAATTCCATCGGAATTAAATACAAAAGGAAGAATGCCGACTTTAGTACGAGTAGACTGACTCTTCTTACTGACTATGTTTTGATTCTTTCCTGTGACTCTAGTTATACATTCCGATGCTTCACTCCAGGTTTACTGTATCCCTTGTACCTTCTTATTGACGATGAAACACAGAAATTGCATCGGAATTAAATACAAAAGGCACAATGCCGACTTAAGTACAAGGAGACTGACTCTTCTTAGTGACTATGTTATTACCATTATTGTGACAGCAGTTATAGATTCCGATGCTTCACTTCAGGTTTACTGTATCCCTTAGACCTTCTTATTGACGATGAAACACAGATATTGCATCGGAATTAAATACAAAAGGCACAATACCGACTTAAGTACAAGAAGACTGACTCTTCTTATTGTCTATGTTTTAAACCATTCCTGTGACACTAATTATAGATTCCGATGCTTCACTCCAGGTTTACTATATCCCTGAGACCTTATTGACGATGAAACACAGAAATTGTATCGGAATTACATAGAAAAGGCACAATACCGACTTAAATAAAAGAAGACTGACTCTTCCTACTGTCTATGTTTTGAACCATTCCTGTGACACTTGTTATAGATTCCGATGCTTTACTCTAGGTTTACTGTATCCCTGTGACCTTCTTATTGACGATGAAACACAGAAATTGCATCGGAATTAAATAGAAAAAGCACAATACCGACTTAAATGCAAGAAGACTGCCTTTTCCTACTGTCTATGTTTTGAACCGCTCCTGTGACACTAGTTATAGATTCCGATGCTTCAATCCAGGTTTACTATATCCCTCTGACGTTCGTATTGACGATGAAACACAGAAATTGCGTCGGAAATAAATACAAAAGGCACAATGCCGAATTAAGTACAAGAAGACTGACTCTTCTTACTGTCTATGCTTTGAACCATTCCTGTGACACTAGTTATAGATTCCGATGCTTCACTTCAGGTTTACTGTATCCCTTGGACCTTCTTATTGACGATGAAACACAGCAATAGCCTCGGAATTAAATTGAAAACGCACAATGCCGACTTAAGTACAAGAAGACTGACTCTCCCTACTGTCTATGCTTTGAACCGTTCCTGTGACACTAGTTATACATTCCTATGCTTCACTTCAGGTTTACTATATCCCTGTGACCTTCTTATTGACGATGAAACACAGAAATTGCATCGGAATTAAATACAAAAGGCACAATGCCGACTTAAGTAAAAGAAGACTGACTCTGCTTACTGACTATGTTTTGAACCATTTCTGTGACACTAGTTATAGATTCCGATGCTTCATTTCTGATTTACTGTATCCCTCTGCCCTTCTTATTGACGATGAAACACAGAAATTGCAACGGAATTAAATACAAATGGCACAATGCCGACTTAAGTACAAGAAGACTGACTCTTCTACTGTCTATGTTTTGAACCATTCCTGTGACCCTAGTTATAGATTTCGATGCTTCACTTCAGGTTTACTGTATCCCTTGGACCTTCTTATTGACGATGAAAAGCAGAAATTGCATCGGAATTAAATACAAATGGCACAATGCCGACTTAAGAACAAGAAGACTGACTCTTCTTTCTGACTATGTTTTGAACCATTCCTGTGACACTAGTTATAGATTGCGATGCTTCACTTCAGGTCTACTGTATCCCTCTGACCTTCTTATTGACGACGAAACACAGAAATTGCATCGGAATTAAATCCAAAAGGCACAGTGCCGAATTATGTAAAAGAAGACTGACTCTTCTTAGTGTCTATTCTTTGAACCATTCCTGTGAAACTAGTTATAGATTCCGATGCATCGCTCCAGGTTTACTGTGTCCCTTGGACCTTCTAATTGACGATGAAACACAGAAATTGCATCGGAATTTAATGTAAAATGCACAAAGGCGACTTAAGTTCAAGAAGACTGACTCTTCTTAATGACTATGTTTAGAAACCATTCCTGTGACACTAGTTATAGATACCGATGCTTCACTCCAGGTTTACTGTATCCCTTGGACCTTCTTATTGACGATGAAACACAGAAATTTCATCGGTATTAAATACAAAAGGCACAATGTCGACTTAAGTACAAGAAGACTGACTCTACCTACTGTCTATGTTTCGAACCATTCCTGTGACACTCGTTATAGATTCCGATGCTTCACTTCAGGTTTACTGTATCCCTCTGACCTTCTTATTGATGATGAAACACAGAAATTGCATCGGAACTAAATACAAAAGGCACAATGCGGACATAAGTACACGAAGACTGATTCTTTCCTCTGTCTATGTTTTGAACCATTCCTTTGACACTAGTTAAGGATTCCGATGCTTCACTTCAAGTTTACTGTATCCCTTGGACCTTCTTATTGACGATGAATCACAGAAATTGCATCGGAATTAAGTGCAAAAGGCACAATGCCGACTTAAGTACAAGAAGACTGACTCTTCTTACAGACTAAGTTTTAAACCATTGCTGTGACACTAGTTATAGACTCAGATGCTTCACTTCAGGTTTACTGTATCCCTTGGACCTTGTTAGTGAAGATGAAACACAGAAATTGCATCGGAATTAAATACAAAAGGCAAAATGCCGACTTAAGAACAAGAATACTGTCTCTTCTTACTGTCTATGATTTGAACCTACCCTGAGACACTAGTTATAGATTCCGATGCTTCACTCCAGGTTTACTTTATCCTTTGGACCTTCTTATTGACGATGAAACACAGAAATTGCGTCGGAATTAAATACAAAAGGAACAATGCCGACTTTAGTACGAGTAGACTGACTCTTCTTACTGACTATGTTTTGATTCATTCCTGTGACGCTAGTTATACATTCCGATGCTTCACTCCAGGTTTACTGTATCCCTTGTACCTTCTTATTGACGATGAAACACAGAAATTGCATCGGAAATAAATACAAAAGGCACAATGCCGCTTTAAGTACAAGAAGACTGACTCTTTTTAGTGACTATGTTTTAACCATTATTGTGACACTAGCTATAGATTCCGATGCTTCACTTCAGGTTTACTGTATCCCTTAGACCTTCTTATTGACGATGAAACACAGAAATTGCATCGGAATTAAATACAAAAGGCACAATGCCGACTTAAGTACAAGAAGACTGACGCTTCTTACTGACTATGTTTTGAACCATTCCTGTGACACTAGTTACAATTTCCGATGCTTTACTTCAGATTTACTGTATCCCTTAGACCTTCTTATTGACGATGAAACACAGAAATTGCGTCGGAATTAAATACAAAAGTCACAATGCCGAATTAAGTACAAGAAGACTGACTCTTCTTACTGTCTATGTCTTGAACCATTCCTGTGACACTAGTTATAGATTCCGATGCTTCACTTCAGGTTTACTGTATCCCTTGGACCTTCTTATTGACGATGAATCACAGCAATTGCCTCGGAATTAAATTAAAATGGCACAATGCCGACTTAAGTACAAGAAGACTGACTCTTCCTACTGTCTTTGTTTTGAACCGTTCCTGTTACACTAGTTGTACATTCCGATGCTTCACTTCAGGTTTACTGTATCCCTCTGCCCTTCTTATTGACGATGAAACACAGAAATTGCAACGGAATTAAATACAAATGGCACAATGCCGACTTAAGTACAAGAAGACTTACTCTTCTGCTGACCATGTTTTGACCCATTCCTGTGACACTAGTTATAGATTGCGATGCTTCACTTCAGGTTTACTGTATCCCTCTGACCTTCTTATTGACGACGAAACACAGAAATTGCATCGGAATTAAATCCAAAAGGCACAGTGCAGAATTAAGTAAAAGAAGACTGACTCATCTTACTGTCTATGTTTTGAACCATTCCTGTGACACTAGTAATAGATTCCGATGCATCGCTCCAGGTTTACTGTGTCCCTTGGACCTTCTCATTGACGATGAAACACAGAAATAGCATCGGAATTTAATACAAAATGCACAATGGCGACTTAAGTTCAAGAAGACTGACTCTTCTTATTGACTATGTTTAGAAACCATTCCTGTGACACTAGTTGTAGATTCCGGTGCGTCACTTCAGGTTTACTGGATCTCTTGGACCTACGTAATTACGATGAAACACAGAAATTGCATCGGAATATAATACAAAAGGCACATTGCCGACTTATGTACAAGAATACTTACTCTTCTTACTGTCTATGTTTGGAACCATCCCTCTGACACTAGTTATAATTACCGATGCTTCACTCCAGGTTTACTGTATCCCTTGGACCTTCTTGTTGACGATAGAGATGGAGATGTCGTGTGGCTAGGGTCTCCCGTCGGGTAGACCGTTCGCCTGGTGCACGTCTTTCGATTTGACGCCACTTCGGCGACCTGCGCGTCGATTGTTGACGATGAAACACAGAAATTGCATCGGTATTAAATACAAAAGGCACAATGCCGACTTAAGTACAAGAAGACTGACTCTACCTACTGTCTATGTTTTGAACCATTCCTGTGACACTCGTTATAGATTCCGATGCTTCACTTCAGGTTTACTGTATCCCTCTGACCTTCTTATTGATGATGAAACACAGAAATTGCATCGGAATTAAATACAAAAGGCACAATGCCGACTTCAGTACAAGAAGACTGACTCTTCTTACAGACTATGTTTTGAACCATTCCTGTGACACTACTTATAGACTCAGATGCTTCACTTCAGGTTTACTGTATCCCATGGACCTTCTTATTGAAGATGAAACACAAAAAATTCCATCGGAATTAAATACAAAAGCCACAATGCCGACTTAAGAACAAGAATACTGTCTCTTCTTACTGTCTATGTTTTGAACCTACCCTGAGACACTAGTTATAGATTCCGATGCTTCACTCCAGGTTTACTTTATCCCTTGGACCTTCTTATTGACGAAGAAACCCAGAAATTGCATCGGAATTAAATACAAAAGGAAGAATGCCGACTTTAGTACGAGTAGACTGACTCTTCTTACTGACTATGCTTTGATTCATTCCTGTGACTCTAGTTATACATTCCGATGCTTCACTCCAGGTTTACTGTATCCCTTGTACCTTCTTATTGACGATGAAACACAGAAATTGCATCGGAATTAAATACAAAAGGCACAATGCCAACTTAAGTACAAGGAGACTGACTCTTCTTAGTGACTATGTTATTGCCATTATTGTGACAGCAGTTATAGATTCCGATGCTTCACTTCAGGTTTACTGTATCCCTTAGACCTTCTTATTGACGATGAAACACAGATATTGCATCGGAATTAAATACAAAAGGCACAATGCCGACTTAAGTACAAGAAGACTGACTCTTCTTATTGTCTATGTTTTAAACCATTCCTGTGACACTAATTATAGATTCCGATGCTTCACTCCAGGTTTACTATATCCCTGTGACCTTATTGACGATGAAACACAGAAATTGTATCGGAATTACATAGAAAAGGCACAATACCGACTTAAATAAAAGAAGACTGACTCTTCCTACTGTCTATGTTTTGAACCATTCCTGTGACACTTGTTATAGATTCCGATGCTTTACTCCAGGTTTACTGTATCCCGTGGACCTTCTTATTCACGATGAAACACAGAAATCGCATCGGAATTAAATACAAAAGGCACAATGCCGACTTTAGTACAAGAAGACTGACTCTTCTTACTGACTATGTTTTGAACCATTCCTGTGGCACTAGTTACAGCTTCCGATGCTTCACTTCAGATTTACTGTATCCGTCTGACGTTCGTATTGACGATGAAACACAGAAATTGCGTCGGAATTAAATACAAAAGGCACAATGCCGAATTAAGTACAAGAAGACTGACTCTTCTTACTGTCTATGTTTTGAACCATTCCTGTGACACTAGTTATACATTCCGATGCTTCACTACAGGTTTACTGGATCCCTCTGCCCTTCTTATTGACGATGAAACACAGAAATTGCAACGGAATTAAATACAAATGGCACAATGCCGACTTAAGTACAAGAAGACTTACTCTTCTTCTGTCTATGTTTTGAACCATTCCTGTGACACTAGTTATAGATTTCGATGCTTCACTTGAGGTTTACTGTATCCCTTGGACTTTCTTATTGACGATGAAAAACAGAAATTGCATCGGAATTAAATACAAAAGGCACAATGCCGACTTAAGAACAAGAAGACTGAATCTTCTTTCTGAATATGTTTTGAACCATCCCTCTGACACTAGTTATAGATACCGATGCTTCACTCCAGGTTTACTGTATCCCTTGGACCTTCTTATTGACGATGAAACACAGAAATTGCATCGGTATTAAATACAAAAGGTACAATGCCGACTTAAGTACAAGAAGACTGACTCTACCTACTGTCTATGTTTTGAACCATTCCTGTGACACTCGATATAGATTCCGATGCTTCACTTCAGGTTTACTGTATCCCTCTTACCTTCTTATTGATGATGAAACACAGAAATTGCATCGGAACTAAGTACAAAAGGCACAATGCCGACTTAAGTACAAGAAGACTGATTCTTCCCACTGTCTATGTTTTGAACCATTCCTTTGACACTAGTTATAGATTCCGATGCTTCACTTCAGGTTTACTGTATCCCTCGGACATTCTTATTGACGATGAATCACAGAAATTGCATCGGAATTAAATACAAAAGCAACTATGCCGACTTAAGTACAAGAAGACTGACTCTTCTTACAGACTATGTTTTGAACCATTCCTGTGACACTAGTTATAGACTCAGATGCTTCACTTCAGGTTTACTGTATCCCTTGGATCTTCTTATTGAAGATGAAACACAGAAATTGCATCGGAATTAAGTACAAAAGGCACAATGGCGACTTAAGAACAAGAATACTGTCTCTTCTTACTGTCTATGTTTTGAACCTACCCTGAGACGCTAGTTATAGATTCCGATGCTTCACTCCACGTTTACTTTATCCCTTGGACCTTCTTATTGACGATGAAACACAGAAATTGCATCGGAATTAAATACAAAAGGAACAATGCCGACTTTAATACGAGTAGACTGACTCTTCTTACTGACTATGTTTTGATTCATTCCTGTGACGCTAGTTATACATTCCGATGCTTCACTCCAGGTTTACTGTATCCCTTGTACCTTCTTATTGACGATGAAACACAGAAATTGCATCGGAATTAAATACAAAAGGCACAATGCCGACTTAAGTACATGAAGACTGACTCTTCTTAGTGACTATGTTTTAACCAATATTGTGACACTAGTTATAGATTCCGATGCTTCACTTCAGGTTTACTGTATCCCTTGGACCTTCTTATTGACGATGAAACACAGCAATTGCCTCGGAATTAAATAGAAAAGGCACAATGTCGACTTAAGTCCAAGAAGACTGTCCCTTCCTACTGTCTATGTTTTGAACCGTTGCTGTTACACTAGTTATACATTCCGATGCTTCACTTCAGGTCTACTGTAACCCTCTGCCCTTCTTATTGACGATGAAACACAGAAATTGCAACGGAATTAAATACAAATGGCACAATGCCGACTTAAGTACAAGAAGACTTACTCTTCTCCTGACCATGTTTTGACCCATTCCTGTGACACTAGTTATAGATTGCGATGCTTCACTTCAGGTTTACTGTATCCCTCTGACCTTCTTATTGACGACGAAACACAGAAATTGCATCGGAATTAAATCCAAAAGGCACAGTGCAGAATTAAGTAAAAGAAGACTGACTCATCTTACTGTCTATGTTTTGAACCATTCCTGTGACACTAGTAATAGATTCCGATGCATCGCTCCAGGTTTACTGTGTCCCTTGGACCTTCTCATTGACGATGAAACACAGAAATAGCATCGGAATTTAATACAAAATGCACAATGGCGACTTAAGTTCAAGAAGACTGACTCTTCTTATTGACTATGTTTAGAAACCATTCCTGTGACACTAGTTGTAGATTCCGGTGCGTCACTTCAGGTTTACTGGATCTCTTGGACCTACGTAATTACGATGAAACACAGAAATTGCATCGGAATATAATACAAAAGGCACATTGCCGACTTATGTACAAGAATACTTACTCTTCTTACTGTCTATGTTTGGAACCATCCCTCTGACACTAGTTATAATTACCGATGCTTCACTCCAGGTTTACTGTATCCCTTGGACCTTCTTGTTGACGATAGAGATGGAGATGTCGTGTGGCTAGGGTCTCCCGTCGGGTAGACCGTTCGCCTGGTGCACGTCTTTCGATTTGACGCCACTTCGGCGACCTGCGCGTCGATTGTTGACGATGAAACACAGAAATTGCATCGGTATTAAATACAAAAGGCACAATGCCGACTTAAGTACAAGAAGACTGACTCTACCTACTGTCTATGTTTTGAACCATTCCTGTGACACTCGTTATAGATTCCGATGCTTCACTTCAGGTTTACTGTATCCCTCTGACCTTCTTATTGATGATGAAACACAGAAATTGCATCGGAATTGAATACAAAAGGCACAATGCCGACTTCAGTACAAGAAGACTGACTCTTCTTACAGACTATGTTTTGAACCATTCCTGTGACACTACTTATAGACTCAGATGCTTCACTTCAGGTTTACTGTATCCCATGGACCTTCTTATTGAAGATGAAACACAAAAAATTCCATCGGAATTAAATACAAAAGCCACAATGCCGACTTAAGAACAAGAATACTGTCTCTTCTTACTGTCTATGTTTTGAACCTACCCTGAGACACTAGTTATAGATTCCGATGCTTCACTCCAGGTTTACTTTATCCCTTGGACCTTCTTATTGACGAAGAAACCCAGAAATTGCATCGGAATTAAATACAAAAGGAAGAATGCCGACTTTAGTACGAGTAGACTGACTCTTCTTACTGACTATGCTTTGATTCATTCCTGTGACTCTAGTTATACATTCCGATGCTTCACTCCAGGTTTACTGTATCCCTTGTACCTTCTTATTGACGATGAAACACAGAAATTGCATCGGAATTAAATACAAAAGGCACAATGCCAACTTAAGTACAAGGAGACTGACTCTTCTTAGTGACTATGTTATTGCCATTATTGTGACAGCAGTTATAGATTCCGATGCTTCACTTCAGGTTTACTGTATCCCTTAGACCTTCTTATTGACGATGAAACACAGATATTGCATCGGAATTAAATACAAAAGGCACAATGCCGACTTAAGTACAAGAAGACTGACTCTTCTTATTGTCTATGTTTTAAACCATTCCTGTGACACTAATTATAGATTCCGATGCTTCACTCCAGGTTTACTATATCCCTGTGACCTTATTGACGATGAAACACAGAAATTGTATCGGAATTACATAGAAAAGGCACAATACCGACTTAAATAAAAGAAGACTGACTCTTCCTACTGTCTATGTTTTGAACCATTCCTGTGACACTTGTTATAGATTCCGATGCTTTACTCCAGGTTTACTGTATCCCTTGGACCTTCTTATTCACGATGAAACACAGAAATCGCATCGGAATTAAATACAAAAGGCACAATGCCGACTTTAGTACAAGAAGACTGACTCTTCTTACTGACTATGTTTTGAACCATTCCTGTGGCACTAGTTACAGCTTCCGATGCTTCACTTCAGATTTACTGTATCCGTCTGACGTTCGTATTGACGATGAAACACAGAAATTGCGTCGGAATTAAATACAAAAGGCACAATGCCGAATTAAGTACAAGAAGACTGACTCTTCTTACTGTCTATGTTTTGAACCATTCCTGTGACACTAGTTATACATTCCGATGCTTCACTACAGGTTTACTGGATCCCTCTGCCCTTCTTATTGACGATGAAACACAGAAATTGCAACGGAATTAAATACAAATGGCACAATGCCGACTTAAGTACAAGAAGACTTACTCTTCTTCTGTCTATGTTTTGAACCATTCCTGTGACACTAGTTATAGATTTCGATGCTTCACTTGAGGTTTACTGTATCCCTTGGACTTTCTTATTGACGATGAAAAACAGAAATTGCATCGGAATTAAATACAAAAGGCACAATGCCGACTTAAGAACAAGAAGACTGAATCTTCTTTCTGAATATGTTTTGAACCATCCCTCTGACACTAGTTATAGATACCGATGCTTCACTCCAGGTTTACTGTATCCCTTGGACCTTCTTATTGACGATGAAACACAGAAATTGCATCGGTATTAAATACAAAAGGTACAATGCCGACTTAAGTACAAGAAGACTGACTCTACCTACTGTCTATGTTTTGAACCATTCCTGTGACACTCGATATAGATTCCGATGCTTCACTTCAGGTTTACTGTATCCCTCTTACCTTCTTATTGATGATGAAACACAGAAATTGCATCGGAACTAAGTACAAAAGGCACAATGCCGACTTAAGTACAAGAAGACTGATTCTTCCCACTGTCTATGTTTTGAACCATTCCTTTGACACTAGTTATAGATTCCGATGCTTCACTTCAGGTTTACTGTATCCCTCGGACATTCTTATTGACGATGAATCACAGAAATTGCATCGGAATTAAATACAAAAGCAACTATGCCGACTTAAGTACAAGAAGACTGACTCTTCTTACAGACTATGTTTTGAACCATTCCTGTGACACTAGTTATAGACTCAGATGCTTCACTTCAGGTTTACTTTATCCCTTGGATCTTCTTATTGAAGATGAAACACAGAAATTGCATCGGAATTAAGTACAAAAGGCACAATGGCGACTTAAGAACAAGAATACTGTCTCTTCTTACTGTCTATGTTTTGAACCTACCCTGAGACGCTAGTTATAGATTCCGATGCTTCACTCCACGTTTACTTTATCCCTTGGACCTTCTTATTGACGATGAAACACAGAAATTGCATCGGAATTAAATACAAAAGGAACAATGCCGACTTTAATACGAGTAGACTGACTCTTCTTACTGACTATGTTTTGATTCATTCCTGTGACGCTAGTTATACATTCCGATGCTTCACTCCAGGTTTACTGTATCCCTTGTACCTTCTTATTGACGATGAAACACAGAAATTGCATCGGAATTAAATACAAAAGGCACAATGCCGACTTAAGTACATGAAGACTGACTCTTCTTAGTGACTATGTTTTAACCAATATTGTGACACTAGTTATAGATTCCGATGCTTCACTTCAGGTTTACTGTATCCCTTGGACCTTCTTATTGACGATGAAACACAGCAATTGCCTCGGAATTAAATAGAAAAGGCACAATGTCGACTTAAGTCCAAGAAGACTGTCCCTTCCTACTGTCTATGTTTTGAACCGTTGCTGTTACACTAGTTATACATTCCGATGCTTCACTTCAGGTCTACTGTAACCCTCTGCCCTTCTTATTGACGATGAAACACAGAAATTGCAACGGAATTAAATACAAATGGCACAATGCCGACTTAAGTACAAGAAGACTGACTCTTCTACTGTCTATGTTTTGAACCATTCCTGTGACCCTAGTTATAGATTTCGATGCTTCACTTCAGGTTTACTGTATCCCTTGGACCTTCTTATTGACGATGAAAAGCAGAAATTGCATCGGAATTAAATACAAATGGCACAATGCCGACTTAAGAACAAGAAGACTGACTCTTCTTTCTGACTATGTTTTGAACCATTCCTGTGACACTAGTTATAGATTGCGATGCTTCACTTCAGGTCTACTGTATCCCTCTGACCTTCTTATTGACGATGAAGCACAGCAATAGCCTCGGAATTAAATTGAAAACGCACAATGCCGACTTAAGTACAAGAAGACTGACTCTCCCTACTGTCTATGTTTTGACCCGTTCCTGTGACACTAGTTATACATTCATATGCTTCACTTCAGGTTTACTGTATCCCTTGGACCTTCTTATTGACGATGATACACAGCAATTGCCTTGGAATTAAATAGAAAAGGCTCAATGTCGACTTAAGTACAAGAAAACTGTCCCTTCCTACTGTCTATGTTTTGAACCGTTGCTGTTACACTAGTTATACATTCCGATGCTTCACTTCAGGTTTACTGTATCCCTCTGCCCTTCTTATTGACGATGAACCACAGAAATTGCAACGGAATTATATACAAATGGCACAATGCCGACTTAATTACAAGAAGACTGACTCTTCTTCTGTCTATGTTTTGAACCATTCCTGTGACCCTAGTTATAGATTTCGATGCTTCACTTCAGGTTTACTGTATCCCTTGGACCTTCTTGTTGACGATGAAAAACAGAAATTGCATCGGAATTAAATACAAAAGGCACAATGCCGACTTAAGAACAAGAAGACTGACTCTTCTTTCTGACTATGTTTTGAACCATTTCTGTGACACTAGTGATAGATTGCGATGCTTCACTTCAGGTTTACTATATCTTCTGACCTACTTATTGACGACGAAACACAGAAATTGCATCGGAATTAAATCCAAAAGGCACAGTGCCGAATTAAGTAAAAGAAGACTGACTCTTCTTACTCTCTGTGTTTTGAACCATTCCTGTGACACTAGTTATAGATTCCGATGCATCACTCCAGGTTTACTGCATCCCTTGGACCTTCTTATTGATGATGAAACACAGAAATTGCATCGGAATTTAATAGAAAATGCAGAATGGCGACTTATGTACAAGAAGACTGACTCTTCTTACTGACCATGTTTTGAACCATTCCTGTGACACTAGTTATAGATTCCGGTGCTTCACTTCTGGTTTACTGGATCCCTTGGACCTACTTATTGACGACGAAACACAAAAATTGCATCGGAATTAAATACAAAAGGCACATTGCCGACTTGAGTACAAGAATACTTACTCTTCTCACTGTCTATAATTTGAACCATCCCTCTGACACTAGTTATAGATACCGATGCTTCACCACAGGTTTACTGTATCCCTTGGACCTTCCTATTGACGATGAAACACAGAAATTGCATCGGAATTAAATACAAAAGGCACAATGCCGACTTAAGTACAAGAAGACTGACTCTTCTTACTGTCTATGATTTGAACCATTCCTGTGACACTAGTTATAGACTCTGATGCTTCACTTCAGGTTTACTGAATCCCTTGGACCTTCTTATTGAAGATGAAACACAGAAATTGCATCGGAATTAAATATAAAAGGCACAATGCCCACTTAAGAACAAGAATACTGTCTCTTCTTTCTGTCTATGTTTTGGACCATCCCTGAGACACTAGTTATAGATTCCGATGCTTCACTCCAGGTTTACTTTATCTATTGGACCTTCTTATTGACGATGAAACACAGTAATTGCATCGGAATTAAATACTAAAGGCACAATGCCGAATTAAGTACAAGAAGACTGACTCTTCTTACTGTCTATGATTTGAACCATTCCTGTGACACTAGTTATAGACTCTGATGCTTCACTTCAGGTTTACTGAATCCCTTGGACCTTCTTATTGAAGATGAAACACAGAAATTGCATCGGAATTAAATACAAAAGGCACAATGCCGACTTAAGAACAAGAATACTGTCTCTTCTTTCTGTCTATGTTTTGAACCATCCCTGAGACACTAGTTATAGATTCCGATGCTTCACTCCAGGTTTACTTTATCCCTTGGACCTTCTTATTGACGATGAAACACAGTAATTGCATCGGAATTAAATACTAAAGGCACAATGCCGAATTAAGTACAAGAAGACAGACTCTTCTTAGTGACTACGCTTTTAACCATTATTGTGACACTAGTTATAGATTCCGATGCTTCACTTCAGGTTTACTGTATCCCTTAGACCTTCTTATTGACGATGATACACAGAAACTGCATCGGAATGAAATACAAAAGGCACAATGCCGACTTAAGGACAAGAAGACTGACTCTTCTTACTGACTATGTTTTGAACCACTCCTGTGACACTACTTATAGATTCCAATGCTTCATTTCTGATTTACTGTATCCCTCTGACCTTCTTATTGACGATGATACACAGAAATTGCATCGGAATTAAATACTAAAGGCACAATGCCGAATAAAAGTACGAGAAGACTGTCTCCTCTTACTGTCGATGTTTTGAACCATTTCTGTGACACTAGTTACAGATTCCGATGCTTCACATCAGATTTAGTGTATCCCTCTGACGGTCGTATTGACGATGAAACACAGAAATTGCGTCGGAATTAAATACAATAGGCACAATGCCGAATTAAGTGCAAGAAGACTGACTCTTCTTACTGTCTATGTTTTGAACCATTCCTGTGACACTAGTTATAGATTCCGATGCTTCACTTCAGGTTTACTGTATCCCTTGGACCTTCATATATACGATGAAACACAGCAATTGCCTCGGAATTAAATTGAAAAGGCACAATGCCGACTTAAGTACAAGAAGACTGTCTCTTCCTACTGTCTTTGTTTAGAACCGTTGCTGTTACACTAGTTATACATCCCGATGCTTCACTTCTGGTTTACTGTATCCCTCTGCCCTTCTTATTGACGATAAAACACAGAAATTGCAACGGAATTAAATACAAATGGCACAATGCCGACTTAAGTACAAGAAGACTGACTCTTCTTCTGTCTATGTTTTGAACCATTCCTGTGACACTAGTTATAAATTTCGATGCTTCACTTCCGGTTTACTGCATCCCTTGGACCTTCTTGTTGACGATGAAAAACAGAAATTGCATCGGAATTAAATACAAAAGGCACAATGCCGACTTAAGAACAAGAAGACTGGCTCTTCTTTCTGACTATGTTTTGAACCATTCCTGTGACACTAGTTATAGATTGCGATGCTTCACTTCAGGTTTACTGGATCCCGCTGACCTTCTTATTGACGACGAAACACAGAAATTGCATCGGAATTAAATCCAAATGGCACAGTGCCGAATTAAGTACAAGAAGACTGACTCTTCTTACTGTTTATGTTTTGAACCATTCCTGTGACACTAGTTATAGATTCCGATGCATCACTCCAGGTTTACTGTATCTCTTGGACCTTCTTTTTGACGATGCAACACAGAAATTGCATTGGAATTTAATACAAAATGCACAATGGCGACTTAAGTACAAGAAGACTGACTCTTCTTACTGACTATGTTTTGAACCATTCGTGTGACACTAGTTATAGTTTCCGGTGCTTCACTTCAGAATTACTGGATCCCTTGGACCTACTTATTGACGATGAAACACAGAAATTGCATTGGAATTAAATACAAAAGGCACATTGCCGACTGTAGTACGAGTAGACTGACTCTTCTTACTGACTATGATTTGAATCATTCCTGTGACTCTAGTTATACATTCCGATGCTTCACTCCAGGTTTACTGTATCCCTTGTACCTTCTTATTGACGATGAAACACAGATATTGCATCGGAATTAAATACAAAAGGCACAATGCCGACTTAAGTACAACAAGACTGACTCTTCTTACTGACTATGTTTTGAACCATTTCTGAGACACTAGTTATAGATTCCGATGCTTCATTTCTGATTTACTGTATCCCTCTGACCTTCTTATTGACGATGATACACATAAATTGCATCGGAATTAAAGACTAAAGGCACAATGCCGAATTAAGTACAAGAAGACTGTCTCTTCTTACTGTCGATGCTTTGAACCATTCCTGTGACAGTAGTTATAGATTCCGATGCTTCACTCCAGATGTACTGTATCCCTTGGTCCCTCTTATTGACGATGAAACACAGAAATTGCATCGGAATTAAATAAGAAAGGCACAATGCCGACTTAAGTACAAGAAGATTGACTCTTCTTCTTGTCTATGTTTTAAACCATTCCTGTGACACTAGTTATAGATTCCGATGCTTCACTCCAGGTTTACTATATCCCTGTGACCTTATTGACGATGAAACACAGAAATTGTATCGGAATTACATAGAAAAGGCACAATACCGACTTAAATAAAAGAAGACTGACTCTTCCTACTGTCTAGGTTTTGAACCATTCCTGTGACACTTGTTATAGATTCCGATGCTTTACTCCATGTTTACTGTATCCCTTGGACCTTCTTATTGACGATGAAACACAGAAATCGCATCGGAATTAAATACAAAAGGCACAATGCCGACTTTAGTACAAGAAGACTGACTCTTCTTACTGACTATGTTTTGAACCATCCCTCTGACACTAGTTATAGATACCGGTGCTTCACTCCAGGTTTACTGTATCCCTTGGACCTTCTTATTGACGATGAAACACAGAGATTGCATCGGTATTAAATACAAAAGGCACAATGCCGACTTAAGTACAAGAAGACTGACTCTACCTACTGTCTATGTTTTGAACAATTCCTGTGACACTCGATATAGATTCGATGCTTCACTTCAGGTTTACTGTATCCCTCTCACCTTGTTATTGATGATGAAACACAGAAATTGCATCGGAACTAAATACAAAAGGCACAATGCCGACTTAAGTACAAGAAGACTGATTCTTCCCACTGTCTATGTTTTGAACCATTCCTTTGACACTAGTTATAGATTCCGATGCTTCACTTCAGGTTTACTGTATCCCTTGGACATTCTTATTGACGATGAATCACAGAAATTGCATCGGAATTAAATACAAAAGCAACTATGCCGACTTAAGTACAAGAAGACTGACTCTTCTTACAGACTATGTTTTGAACCATTCCTGTGACACTAGTTATAGACTCAGATGCTTCACTTCAGGTTTACTGTATCCCTTAGACCTTCTTATTGAAGATGAAACACAGAAATTGCATCGGAATTAAATACAAAAGGCACAAAGCCGACTTAAGGACAAGAATACTGACTCTTCTTACTGTCTATGTTTTGAACCTACCCTGAGACACTAGTTATAGATTCCGATGCTTCACTCCAGGTTTACTTTATCCCTTGGACCTTCTTATTGACGATGAAACACAGAAATTGCATCGGAATTAAATACAAAGGGAACAATGCCGACTTTAATACGAGTAGACTGACTCTTCTTACTGACTATGTTTTGATTCATTCCTGTGACGCTAGTTATACATTCCGATGCTTCACTCCAGGTTTACTGTATCCCTTGTACCTTCTTATTGACGATGAAACACAGAAATTGCATCGGAATTAAATACAAAAGGCAGACTTAAGGACAAGAATACTGACTCTTCTTACTGTCTATGTTTTGAACCTACCCTGAGACACTAGTTATAGATTCCGATGCTTCACTCCAGGTTTACTTTATCCCCTTGGACCTTCTAATTGACGATGAAACACAGAAAATTGCCATCGGAATTTAATATAAAATGCACAAAGGCGACTTAAGTTCAAGAAGACTGACTCTTCTTAATGACTCATGTTTAGAAACCATTCCTGTGACACTAGTTATAGATACCGATTGCTTCACTCCAGGTTTACTGTATCCCTTGGACCTTCTTATTGACGATGAAACACAGAAATTTCATCGGTATTTAAATACAAAAGGCAACAATGTCGACTTAAGTACAAGAAGACTGACTCTACCTACTGTCTATGTTTCGAACCATTCCTGTGACACTCGTTATAGATTCCGATGCTTCACTTCAGGTTTACTGTATCCCTCTGACCTTCTTATTGATGATGAAACACAGAAATTGCATCGGAACTAAATACAAAAGGCACAATGCGGACATCAGTACACGAAGACTGATTCTTTCCTCTGTCTATGTTTTGAACCATTCCTTTGACACTAGTTAAAGATTCCGATGCTTCACTTCAAGTTTACTGTATCCCTTGGACCTTCTTATTGACGATGAATCACAGAAATTGCATCGGAATTAAGTGCAAAAGGCACAAAGCCGACTTAAGTACAAGAAGACTGACTCTTCTTACAGACTATGTTTTAAACCATTGCTGTGACACTAGTTATAGACTCAGATGCTTCACTTCAGGTTTACTGTATCCCTTGGACCTTGTTAGTGAAGATGAAACACAGAAATTGCATCGGAATTAAATACAAAAGGCAAAATGCCGACTTAAGAACAAGAATACTGTCTCTTCTTACTGTCTATGATTTGAACCTACCCTGAGACACTAGTTATAGATTCCGATGCTACACTCCAGGTTTACTTTATCCTTTGGACCTTCTTATTGACGATGAAACACAGAAATTGCGTCGGAAATAAATACAAAAGGAACAATGCCGACTTTAGTACGAGTAGACTGACTCTTCTTACTGACTATGTTTTGATTCATTCCTGTGACGCTAGTTATACATTCCGATGCTTCACTCCAGGTTTACTGTATCCCTTGTACCTTCTTATTGAGGATGACACACAGAAATTGCATCGGAAATAAATACAAAAGGCACAATGCCGCTTTAAGTACAAGAAGACTGACTCTTCTTAGTGACTATGTTTTAACCATTATTGTGACACTAGCTATAGATTCCGATGCTTCACTTCAGGTTTACTGTATCCCTTAGACCTTCTTATTGACGATGAAACACAGAAATTGCATCGGAATTAAATACAAAAGGCACAATGCCGACTTAAGTACAAGAAGACTGACTCTTCTTACTGACTATGTTTTGAACCATTCCTGTGACACTAGTTATAGATTCCGATGCTTCACTCCAGGTTTACCGTATCCCTTGGTCCCTCTTATTGACGATAAAACACAGAAATTGCATCGGAATTAAATAAGAAAGGCACAATGCCGACTTAAGTACAAGAAGACTGACTCTTCTTACTGTCTATGTTTTAAACCATTCCTGTGACACTAGTTATAGATTCCGATGCTTCACTCCAGGTTTACTATATCCCTGTGACCTTCTTATTGACGATGAAACACAGAAATTGCATCGGAATTAAATGGAAAAGGCACAATACCGACTTAAATACAAGTAGACTGACTCTTCCTACTGTCTATTATTTGAACCGTTCCTGTGACACTAGTTATAGATTCCGATGCTTCACTCCAGTTTTACTGTATCCCTTGGACCTTCTTATTGACGATGAAACACAGAAATTGCATCGGAATTAAATACAAGAGGCACAATGCCGACTTTAGTACAAGAAGACTGACGCTTCTTACTGACTATGTTTTGAACCATTCCTGTGACACTAGTTACAATTTCCGATGCTTCACTTCAGATTTACTGTATCCCTTAGACCTTCTTATTGACGATGAAACACAGAAATTGCGTCGGAATTAAATACAAAAGTCACAATGCCGAATTAAGTACAAGAAGACTGACTCTTCTTACTGTCTATGTCTTGAACCATTCCTGTGACACTAGTTATAGATTCCGATGCTTCACTTCAGGTTTACTGTATCCCTTGGACCTTCTTATTGACGATGAATCACAGCAATTGCCTCGGAATTAAATTGAAATGGCACAATGCCGACTTAAGTACAAGAAGACTGACTCTTCCTACTGTCTTTGTTTTGAACCGTTCCTGTTACACTAGTTGTACATTCCGATGCTTCACTTCAGGTTTACTGTATCCCTCTGCCCTTCTTATTGACGATGAAACACAGAAATTGCAACGGAATTAAATACAAATGGCACAATGCCGACTTAAGTACAAGAAGACTTACTCTTCTCCTGACCATGTTTTGACCCATTCCTGTGACACTAGTTATAGATTGCGATGCTTCACTTCAGGTTTACTGTATCCCTCTGACCTTCTTATTGACGACGAAACACAGAAATTGCATCGGAATTAAATACAAAAGGCACAATGCCGACTTCAGTACAAGAAGACTGACTCTTCTTACAGACTATGTTTTGAACCATTCCTGTGACACTACTTATAGACTCAGATGCTTCACTTCAGGTTTACTGTATCCCATGGACCTTCTTATTGAAGATGAAACACAAAAAATTCCATCGGAATTAAATACAAAAGCCACAATGCCGACTTAAGAACAAGAATACTGTCTCTTCTTACTGTCTATGTTTTGAACCTACCCTGAGACACTAGTTATAGATTCCGATGCTTCACTCCAGGTTTACTTTATCCCTTGGACCTTCTTATTGACGAAGAAACCCAGAAATTGCATCGGAATTAAATACAAAAGGAAGAATGCCGACTTTAGTACGAGTAGACTGACTCTTCTTACTGACTATGTTTTGATTCATTCCTGTGACTCTAGTTATACATTCCGATGCTTCACTCCAGGTTTACTGTATCCCTTGTACCTTCTTATTGACGATGAAACACAGAAATTGCATCGGAATTAAATACAAAAGGCACAATGCCGACTTAAGTACAAGGAGACTGACTCTTCTTAGTGACTACGTTATTGCCATTATTGTGACAGCAGTTATAGATTCCGATGCTTCACTTCAGGTTTACTGTATCCCTTAGACCTTCTTATTGACGATGAAACACAGATATTGCATCGGAATTAAATACAAAAGGCACAATGCCGACTTAAGTACAAGAAGACTGACTCTTCTTATTGTCTATGTTTTAAACCATTCCTGTGACACTAATTATAGATTCCGATGCTTCACTCCAGGTTTACTATATCCCTGTGACCTTATTGACGATGAAACACAGAAATTGTATCGGAATTACATAGAAAAGGCACAATACCGACTTAAATAAAAGAAGACTGACTCTTCCTACTGTCTATGTTTTGAACCATTCCTGTGACACTTGTTATAGATTCCGATGCTTTACTCCAGGTTTACTGTATCCCTTGGACCTTCTTATTCACGATGAAACACAGAAATCGCATCGGAATTAAATACAAAAGGCACAATGCCGACTTTAGTACAAGAAGACTGACTCTTCTTACTGACTATGTTTTGAACCATTCCTGTGGCACTAGTTACAGCTTCCGATGCTTCACTTCAGATTTACTGTATCCGTCTGACGTTCGTATTGACGATGAAACACAGAAATTGCGTCGGAATTAAATACAAAAGGCACAATGCCGAATTAAGTACAAGAAGACTGACTCTTCTTACTGTCTATGTTTTGAACCATTCCTGTGACACTAGTTATACATTCCGATGCTTCACTACAGGTTTACTGGATCCCTCTGCCCTTCTTATTGACGATGAAACACAGAAATTGCAACGGAATTAAATACAAATGGCACAATGCCGACTTAAGTACAAGAAGACTTACTCTTCTTCTGTCTATGTTTTGAACCATTCCTGTGACACTAGTTATAGATTTCGATGCTTCACTTGAGGTTTACTGTATCCCTTGGACTTTCTTATTGACGATGAAAAACAGAAATTGCATCGGAATTAAATACAAAAGGCACAATGCCGACTTAAGAACAAGAAGACTGAATCTTCTTTCTGAATATGTTTTGAACCATCCCTCTGACACTAGTTATAGATACCGATGCTTCACTCCAGGTTTACTGTATCCCTTGGACCTTCTTATTGACGATGAAACACAGAAATTGCATCGGTATTAAATACAAAAGGTACAATGCCGACTTAAGAACAAGAAGACTGACTCTACCTACTGTCTATGTTTTGAACCATTCCTGTGACACTCGATATAGATTCCGATGCTTCACTTCAGGTTTACTGTATCCCTCTCACCTTCTTATTGATGATGAAACACAGAAATTGCATCGGAACTAAGTACAAAAGGCACAATGCCGACTTAAGTACAAGAAGACTGATTCTTCCCACTGTCTATGTTTTGAACCATTCCTTTGACACTAGTTATAGATTCCGATGCTTCACTTCAGGTTTACTGTATCCCTCGGACATTCTTATTGACGATGAATCACAGAAATTGCATCGGAATTAAATACAAAAGCAACTATGCCGACTTAAGTACAAGAAGACTGACTCTTCTTACAGACTATGTTTTGAACCATTCCTGTGACACTAGTTATAGACTCAGATGCTTCACTTCAGGTTTACTGTATCCCTTGGATCTTCTTATTGAAGATGAAACACAGAAATTGCATCGGAATTAAGTACAAAAGGCACAATGGCGACTTAAGAACAAGAATACTGTCTCTTCTTACTGTCTATGTTTTGAACCTACCCTGAGACACTAGTTATAGATTCCGATGCTTCACTCCACGTTTACTTTATCCCTTGGACCTTCTTATTGACGATGAAACACAGAAATTGCATCGGAATTAAATACAAAAGGAACAATGCCGACTTTAATACGAGTAGACTGACTCTTCTTACTGACTATGTTTTGATTCATTCCTGTGACGCTAGTTATACATTCCGATGCTTCACTCCAGGTTTACTGTATCCCTTGTACCTTCTTATTGACGATGAAACACAGAAATTGCATCGGAATTAAATACAAAAGGCACAATGCCGACTTAAGTACATGAAGACTGACTCTTCTTAGTGACTATGTTTTAACCAATATTGTGACACTAGTTATAGATTCCGATGCTTCACTTCAGGTTTACTGTATCCCTTAGACCTTCTTATTGACGATGAAACACAGAAATTGCATCGGAATTAAATAGAAAAGGCACAATACCGACTTAAATACAAGAAGACTGCCTTTTCCTACTGTCTATGTTTTGAACCGCTCCTGTGACACTAGTTATAGATTCCGATGCTTCACTCCAGGTTTACTATATCCCTCTGACGTTCGTATTGACGATGAAACACAGAAATTGCGTCGGAAATAAATACAAAAGGCACAATGCCGAATTAAGTACAAGAAGACTGACTCTTCTTACTGTCTATGCTTTGAACCATTCCTGTGACACTAGTTATAGATTCCTATGCTTCACTTCAGGTTTACTGTATCCCTTGGACCTTCTTATTGACGATGAAACACAGCAATTGCCTCGGAATTAAATAGAAAAGGCACAATGTCGACTTAAGTCCAAGAAGACTGTCCCTTCCTACTGTCTATGTTTTGAACCGTTGCTGTTACACTAGTTATACATTCCGATGCTTCACTTCAGGTCTACTGTAACCCTCTGCCCTTCCTATTGACGATGAAACACAGAAATTGCAACGGAATTAAATACAAATGGCACAATGCCGACTTAAGTACAAGAAGACTGACTCTTCTACTGTCTATGTTTTGAACCATTCCTGTGACCCTAGTTATAGATTTCGATGCTTCACTTCAGGTTTACTGTATCCCTTGGACCTTCTTATTGACGATGAAAAGCAGAAATTGCATCGGAATTAAATACAAATGGCCCAATGCCGACTTAAGAACAAGAAGACTGACTCTTCTTTCTGACTATGTTTTGAACCATTCCTGTGACACTAGTTATAGATTGCGATGCTTCACTTCAGGTCTACTGTATCCCTCTGACCTTCTTATTGACGATGAAGCACAGCAATAGCCTCGGAATTAAATTGAAAACGCACAATGCCGACTTAAGTACAAGAAGACTGACTCTCCCTACTGTCTATGTTTTGAACCGTTCCTGTGACACTAGTTATACATTCCTATGCTTCACTTCAGGTTTACTGTATCCCTTGGACCTTCTTATTGACGATGATACACAGCAATTGCCTTGGAATTAAATAGAAAAGGCTCAATGTCGACTTAAGTACAAGAAAACTGTCCCTTCCTACTGTCTATGTTTTGAACCGTTGCTGTTACACTAGTTATACATTCCGATGCTTCACTTCAGGTTTACTGTATCCCTCTGCCCTTCTTATTGACGATGAACCACAGAAATTGCAACGGAATTAAATACAAATGGCACAATGCCGACTTAAGTACAAGAAGACTGACTCTTCTTCTGTCTATGTTTTGAACCATTCCTGTGACCCTAGTTATAGATTTCGATGCTTCACTTCAGGTTTACTGTATCCCTTGGACCTTCTTGTTGACGATGAAAAACAGAAATTGCATCGGAATTAAATACAAAAGGCACAATGCCGACTTAAGAACAAGAAGACTGACTCTTCTTTCTGACTATGTTTTGAACCATTTCTGTGACACTAGTGATAGATTGCGATGCTTCACTTCAGGTTTACTATATCTTCTGACCTACTTATTGACGACGAAACACAGAAATTGCATCGGAATTAAATCCAAAAGGCACAGTGCCGAATTAAGTAAAAGAAGACTGACTCTTCTTACTCTCTGTGTTTTGAACCATTCCTGTGACACTAGTTATAGATTCCGATGCATCACTCCAGGTTTACTGCATCCCTTGGACCTTCTTATTGATGATGAAACACAGAAATTGCATCGGAATTTAATAGAAAATGCAGAATGGCGACTTATGTACAAGAAGACTGACTCTTCTTACTGACCTTGTTTTGAACCATTCCTGTGACACTAGTTATAGTTTCCGGTGCTTCACTTCAGGTTTACTGGATCCCTTGGACCTACTTATTGACGACGAAACACAAAAATTGCATCGGAATTAAATACAAAAGGCACATTGCCGACTTGAGTACAAGAATACTTACTCTTCTCACTGTCTATAATTTGAACCATCCCTCTGACACTAGTTATAGATACCGATGCTTCACCACAGGTTTACTGTATCCCTTGGAACTTCCTATTGACGATGAAACACAGAAATTGCATCGGAATTAAATACAAAAGGCACAATGCCGACTTAAGTACAAGAAGACTGACTCTTCTTACTGTCTATGATTTGAACCATTCCTGTGACACTAGTTATAGACTCTGATGCTTCACTTCAGGTTTACTGAATCCCTTGGACCTTCTTATTGAAGATGAAACACAGAAATTGCATCGGAATTAAATACAAAAGGCACAATGCCCACTTAAGAACAAGAATACTGTCTCTTCTTTCTGTCTATGTTTTGAACCATCCCTGAGACACTAGTTATAGATTCCGATGCTTCACTCCAGGTTTACTTTATCTATTGGACCTTCTTATTGACGATGAAACACAGTAATTGCATCGGAATTAAATACTAAAGGCACAATGCCGAATTAAGTACAAGAAGACTGACTCTTCTTACTGTCTATGATTTGAACCATTCCTGTGACACTAGTTATAGACTCTGATGCTTCACTTCAGGTTTACTGAATCCCTTGGACCTTCTTATTGAAGATGAAACACAGAAATTGCATTGGAATTAAATACAAAAGGCACAATGCCGACTTAAGAACAAGAATACTGTCTCTTCTTTCTGTCTATGTTTTGAACCATCCCTGAGACACTAGTTATAGATTCCGATGCTTCACTCCAGGTTTACTTTATCCCTTGGACCTTCTTATTGACGATGAAACACAGTAATTGCATCGGAATTAAATACTAAAGGCACAATGCCGAATTAAGTACAAGAAGACTGACTCTTCTTAGTGACTACGCTTTTAACCATTATTGTGACACTAGTTATAGATTCCGATGCTTCACTTCAGGTTTACTGTATCCCTTAGACCTTCTTATTGACGATGATACACAGAAACTGCATCGGAATGAAATACAAAAGGCACAATGCCGACTTAAGGACAAGAAGACTGACTCTTCTTACTGACTATGTTTTGAACCACTCCTGTGACACTAGTTATAGATTCCAATGCTTCATTTCTGATTTACTGTATCCCTCTGACCTTCTTATTGACGATGATACACAGAAATTGCATCGGAATTAAATACTAAAGGCACAATGCCGAATAAAAGTACGAGAAGACTGTCTCCTCTTACTGTCGATGTTTTGAACCACTTCTGTGACACTAGTTACAGATTCCGATGCTTCACATCAGATTTAGTGTATCCCTCTGACGGTCGTATTGACGATGAAACACAGAAATTGCGTCGGAATTAAATACAAAAGGCACAATGCCGAATTAAGTGCAAGAAGACTGACTCTTCTTACTGTCTATGTTTTGAACCATTCCTGTGACACTAGTTATAGATTCCGATGCTTCACTTCAGGTTTACTGTATCCCTTGGACCTTCATATATACGATGAAACACAGCAATTGCCTCGGAATTAAATTGAAAAGGCACAATGCCGACTTAAGTACAAGAAGACTGTCTCTTCCTACTGTCTTTGTTTTGAACCGTTGCTGTTACACTAGTTATACATCCGATGCTTCACTTCAGGTTTACTGTATCCCTCTGCCCTTCTTATTGACGATAAAACACAGAAATTGCAACGGAATTAAATACAAATGGCACAATGCCGACTTAAGTACAAGAAGACTGACTCTTCTTCTGTCTATGTTTTGAACCATTCCTGTGACACTAGTTATAGATTTCGATGCTTCACTTCCGGTTTACTGTATCCCTTGGACCTTCTTGTTGACGATGAAAAACAGAAATTGCATCGGAATTAAATACAAAATGCACAATGCCGACTTAAGAACAAGAAGACTGACTCTTCTTTCTGACTATGTTTTGAACCATTCCTGTGACACTAGTTATAGATTGCGATGCTTCACTTCAGGTTTACTGGATCCCTCTGACCTTCTTATTGACGACGAAACACAGAAATTGCATCGGAATTAAATCCAAATGGCACAGTGCCGAATTAAGTACAAGAAGACTGACTCTTCTTACTGTTTATGTTTTGAACCATTCCTGTGACACTAGTTATAGATTCTGATGCATCACTCCAGGTTTACTGTATCTCTTGGACCTTCTTTTTGACGATGCAACACAGAAATTGCATTGGAATTTAATACAAAATGCACAATGGCGACTTAAGTACAAGAAGACTGACTCTTCTTACTGACTATGTTTTGAACCATTCGTGTGACACTAGTTATAGTTTCCGGTGCTTCACTTCAGAATTACTGGATCCCTTGGACCTACTTATTGACGATGAAACACAGAAATTGCATTGGAATTAAATACAAAAGGCACATTGCCGACTGTAGTACGAGTAGACTGACTCTTCTTACTGACTATGATTTGAATCATTCCTGTGACTCTAGTTATACATTCCGATGCTTCACTCCAGGTTTACTGTATCCCTTGTACCGTCTTATTGACGATGAAACACAGATATTGCATCGGAATTAAATACAAAAGGCACAATGCCGACTTAAGTACAAGAAGACTGACTCTTCTTACTGACTATGTTTTGAACCATTTCTGAGACACTAGTTATAGATTCCGATGCTTCATTTCTGATTTACTGTATCCCTCTGACCTTCTTATTGACGATGATACACATAAATTGCATCGGAATTAAAGACTAAAGGCACAATGCCGAATTAAGTACAAGAAGACTGTCTCTTCTTACTGTCGATGCTTTGAACCATTCCTGTGACACTAGTTATAGATTCCGATGCTTCACTCCAGATGTACTGTATCCCTTGGTCCCTCTTATTGACGATGAAACACAGAAATTGCATCGGAATTAAATAAGAAAGGCACAATGCCGACTTAAGTACAAGAAGATTGACTCTTCTTCTTGTCTATGTTTTAAACCATTCCTGTGACACTAGTTATAGATTCCGATGCTTCACTCCAGGTTTACTATATCCCTGTGACCTTATTGACGATGAAACACAGAAATTGTATCGGAATTACATAGAAAAGGCACAATACCGACTTAAATAAAAGAAGACTGACTCTTCCTACTGTCTAGGTTTTGAACCATTCCTGTGACACTTGTTATAGATTCCGATGCTTTACTCCATGTTTACTGTATCCCTTGGACCTTCTTATTGACGATGAAACACAGAAATCGCATCGGAATTAAATACAAAAGGCACAATGCCGACTTTAGTACAAGAAGACTGACTCTTCTTACTGACTATGTTTTGAACCATTCCTGTGGCACTAGTTACAGATTCCGATGCTTCACTTCAGATTTACTGTATCCCTCTGACGTTCGTATTGACGATGAAACACAGAAATTTCGTCGGAATTAAATACAAAAGGCACAATGCCGAATTAAGTACAAGAAGACTGACTCTTCTAACTGTCTATGTTTTGTACCATTCCTGTGAGACTAGTTATACATTCCGAAGCTTCACTTCAGGTTTACTGGATCCCTCTGCCCTTCTTATTGACGATGAAACACAGAAATTGCAACGGAATTAAGAACAAATGGCACAATGCCGACTTAAGTAGAAGAAGACTTACTCTTCTTCTGTCTATGTTTTGAACCATTCCTGTGACACTAGTTATAGATTTCGATGCTTCACTTGAGGTTTACAGTATCCCTTGGACTTTCTTATTGACGATGAAAAACAGAAATTGCATCGGAATTAAATACAAAAGGCACAATGCCGACTTAAGAACAAGAAGACTGAATCTTCTTTCTGACTATGTTTTGAACCATCCCTCTGACACTAGTTATAGATACCGGTGCTTCACTCCAGGTTTACTGTATCCCTTGGACCTTCTTATTGACGATGAAACACAGAGATTGCATCGGTATTAAATACAAAAGGCGGCACAATGCCGACTTAAGTACAAGAAGACTGACTCTACCTACTGTCTATGTTTTGAACAATTCCTGTGACACTCGATATAGATTCCGATGCTTCACTTCAGGTTTACTGTATCCCTCTCACCTTGTTATTGATGATGAAACACAGAAATTGCATCGGAACTAAATACAAAAGGCACAATGCCGACTTAAGTACAAGAAGACTGATTCTTCCCACTGTCTATGTTTTGAACCATTCCTTTGACACTAGTTATAGATTCCGATGCTTCACTTCAGGTTTACTGTATCCCTTGGACATTCTTATTGACGATGAATCACAGAAATTGCATCGGAATTAAATACAAAAGCAACTATGCCGACTTAAGTACAAGAAGACTGACTCTTCTTACAGACTATGTTTTGAACCATTCCTGTGACACTAGTTATAGACTCAGATGCTTCACTTCAGGTTTACTGTATCCCTTAGACCTTCTTATTGAAGATGAAACACAGAAATTGCATCGGAATTAAATACAAAAGGCACAATGCCGACTTAAGGAGAAGAATACTGACTCTTCTCACTGTCTATGTTTTGAACCTACCCTGAGACACTAGTTATAGATTCCGATGCTTCACTCCAGGTTTACTTTATCCCTTGGACCTTCTTATTGACGATGAAACACAGAAATTGCATCGGAATTAAATACAAAGGGAACAATGCCGACTTTAATACGAGTAGACTGACTCTTCTTACTGACTATGTTTTGATTCATTCCTGTGACGCTAGTTATACATTCCGATGCTTCACTCCAGGTTTACTGTATACCTTGTACCTTCTTATTGACGATGAAACACAGAAATTGCATCGGAATTAAATACAAAAGGCACAATGCCGACTTAAGTACAAGAAGACTGACTCTTCTTAGTGACTATGTTTTAACCATTATTGTGACACTAGTTATAGACTCCGATGCTTCACTTCAGGTTTACTGTATCCCTTAGACCTTCTTATTGACGATGAAACACAGAAATTGCATCGGAATTAAATACAAAAGGCACAATGCCGACTTAAGTAAAAGAAGACTGACTCTGCTTACTGACTATGTTTTGAACCATTTCTGTGAAACTAGTTATAGATTCCGATGCTTCATTTCTGATTTACTGTATCCCTTTGACCTTCTTATTGACGATGAAACACAGCAATAGCCTCGGAATTAAATTGAAAACGCACAATGCCGACTTAAGTACAAGAGGACTGTCCCTTCCTACTGTCTATGTTTTGAACCGTTGCTGTTACACTAGTTATACATTCCGATGCTTCACTTCAGGTCTACTGTAACCCTCTGCCCTTCTTATTGACGATGAAACACAGAAATTGCAACGGAATTAAATACAAATGGCACAATGCCGACTTAAGTACAAGAAGACTGACTCTTCTACTGTCTATGTTTTGAACCATTCCTGTGACACTAGTTATAGATTTCGATGCTTCACTTCAGGTTTACTGTATCCCTTGGACCTTCTTATTGACGATGAAAAGCAGAAATTGCATCGCAATTAAATACAAATGGCACAATGCCGACTTAAGAACAAGAAGACTGACTCTTCTTTCTGACTATGTTTTGAACCATTCCTGTGACACTAGTTATAGATTCCGATGCATCGCTCCAGGTTTACTGTGTCCCTTGGACCTTCTAATTGACGATGAAACCCAGAAATTGCATCGGAATTTGATATAAAATGCACAAAGGCGACTTAAGTTCAAGAAGACTGACTCTTCTTATCGACTATGTTTAGAAACCATTCCTGTGACACTAGTTATAGATACCGATGCTTCACTCCAGGTTTACTGTATCCCTTGGACCTTCTTATTGACGATGAAACACAGAAATTTCATCGGTATTAAATACAAAAGGCACAATGCCTGCTTAAGTACAAGAAGACTGACTCTACCTACTGTCTATGTTTCGAACCATTCCTGTGACACTCGTTATAGATTCCGATACTTCACTTCAGGTTTGCTGTATCCCTCTGACCTTCTTATTGATGATGAAACACAGAAATTGCACCGGAACTAAATACAAAAGGCACAATGCGGACATAAGTACAAGAAGACTGATTCTTTCCTCTGTCTATGTTTTGAACCATTCCTTTGACACTAGTTAAAGATTCCGATGCTTCACTTTAGGTTTACTGTATCCCTTGGACCTTCTTATTGACGATGAATCACAGAAATTGCATCGGAATTAAATGCAAAAGGCACAATGCCGACTTAAGTACAAGAAGACTGACTCTTCTTACAGACTATGTTTTAAACCATTCCTGTGACACTAGTTATAGACTCAGATGCTTCACTTCAGGTTTACTGTATCCCTTGGACCTTCTTAGTGAAGATGAAACACAGAAATTGCATCGGAATTGAATACAAAAGGCACAATGCCGACTTTAGTACAAGAAGACTGACTCTTCTTACTGACTTTGCTTTGAACCATTCCTGTGACCCTAGTTACAGATTCCGATGCTTCACCTTAGATTTACTGTATCCCTCTGACGTTCGTATTGACGATGAAACACAGAAATTGCGTCGGAATTAAATACAAAAGGGACAATGCCGAATTAAGTACAAGAACACTGACTCTTCTTACTGTCTATGATTTGAGCCATTCCTGTGACACTAGTTATAGATTCCGATGCTTCACTTCAGGTTTACTGTATCCCTTGGACCTCCTTATTGACGATGAAACACAGCAATAGCCTCGGAATTAAATTGAAAACGCACAATGCCGACTTAAGTACAAGAAGACTGACTCTCCCTACTGTCTATGTTTTGAACCGTTCCTGTGACACTAGTTATACATTCCTATGCTTCACTTCAGGTTTACTGTATCCCTTGGACCTTCTTATTGACGATGAAACACAGCAATTGCCTTGGAATTAAATAGAAAAGGCACAATGTCGACTTAAGTACAAGAAAACTGTCCCTTCCTACTGTATGTTTTGAACCGTTGCTGTTACACTAGTTATACATTCCGATGCTTCACTTCAGGTTTACTGTATCCCTCTGCCCTTCTTGTTGACGATGAAAAACAGAAATTGCATCGGAATTAAATACAAAAGGCACAATGCCGACTTAAGAACAAGAATACTGTCTCTTCTTTCTGTCTATGTTTTGAACCATCCCTGAGACACTAGTCAGAGATTCCGACCCTTCACTCCAGGTTTACTTTATCCCTTGGACCTACTTATTGACGATGAAACACAGTAATTGCATCGGAATTAAATACTAAAGGCACAATGCCGAATTAAGTACAAGAAGACTGACTCTTCTTAGTGACTACGCTTTTAACCATTATTGTGACACTAGTTATAGATTCCGATGCTTCACTTCAGGTTTACTGTATCCCGTAGGCCTTCTTATTGACGATGATACACAGAAACTGCATCGGAATGAAATACAAAAGGCACAATGCCGACTTAAGTACAAGAAGACTGACTCTTCTTACTGACTATGTTTTGAACCACTCCTGTGACACTAGTTATAGATTCCAATGCTTCATTTCTGATTTACTGTATCCCTCTGACCTTCTTATTGACGATGATACACAGAAATTGCATCGGAATTAAATACTAAAGGCACAATGCCGAATTAAGTACGAGAAGACTGTCTCCTCTTACTGTCGATGTTTTGAACCATTCCTGTGACAGTAGTTACAGATTCCGATGCTTCACATCAGATTTAGTGTATCCCTCTGACGGTCGTATTGACGATGAAACACAGAAATTGCGTCGGAATTAAATACAAAAGTCACAATGCCGAATTAAGTACAAGAAGACTGACTCTTCTTACTGTCTATGTCTTGAACCATTCCTGTGACACTAGTTATAGATTCCGATGCTTCACTTCAGGTTTACTGTATCCCTTGGACCTTCTTATTGACGATGAATCACAGCAATTGCCTCGGAATTAAATTGAAATGACACAATGCCGACTTAAGTACAAGAAGACTGACTCTTCCTACTGTCTTTGTTTTGAACCGTTCCTGTTACACTAGTTGTACATTCCGATGCTTCACTTCAGGTTTACTGTATCCCTCTGCCCTTCTTATTGACGATGAAACACAGAAATTGCAACGGAATTAAATACAAATGGCACAATGCCGACTTAAGTACAAGAAGACTTACTCTTCTCCTGACCATGTTTTGACCCATTCCTGTGACACTAGTTATAGATTGCGATGCTTCACTTCAGGTTTACTGTATCCCTCTGACCTTCTTATTGACGACGAAACACAGAAATTGCATCGGAATTAAATCCAAAAGGCACAGTGCAGAATTAAGTAAAAGAAGACTGACTCATCTTACTGTCTATGTTTTGAACCATTCCTGAGACACTAGTAATAGATTCCGATGCATCGCTCCAGGTTTACTGTGTCCCTTGGACCTTCTCATTGACGATGAAACACAGAAATTGCATCGGAATTTAATACAAAATGCACAATGGCGACTTAAGTTCAAGAAGACTGACTCTTCTTATTGACTATGTTTAGAAACCATTCCTGTGACACTAGTTATAGATTCCGGTGCGTCACTTCAGGTTTACTGGATCTCTTGGACCTACGTAATTACGATGAAACACAGAAATTGCATCGGAATTAAATACAAAAGGCACATTGCCGACTTATGTACAAGAATACTTACTCTTCTTACTGTCTATGTTTTGAACCATCCCTCTGACACTAGTTATAATTACCGATGCTTCAGTCCAGGTTTACTGTATCCCTTGGACTTTCTTGTTGACGATAGAGATGGAGATGTCGTGTGGCTAGGGTCTCCCGTCGGGTAGACCGTTCGCCTGGTGTACGTCTTTCGATTTGACGCCACTTCGGCGACCTGCGCGTCGATTGTTGACGATGAAACACAGAAATTGCATCGGTATTAAATACAAAAGGCACAATGCCGACTTAAGTACAAGAAGACTGACTCTACCTACTGTCTATGTTTTGAACCATTCCTGTGACACTCGTTATAGATTCCGATGCTTCACTTCAGGTTTACTGTATCCCTCTGACCTTCTTATTGATGATGAAACACAGAAATTGCATCGGAATTAAATACAAAAGGCACAATGCCGACTTCAGTACAAGAAGACTGACTCTTCTTACAGACTATGTTTTGAACCATTCCTGTGACACTACTTATAGACTCAGATGCTTCACTTCAGGTTTACTGTATCCCATGGACCTTCTTATTGAAGATGAAACACAAAAAATTCCATCGGAATTAAATACAAAAGCCACAATGCCGACTTAAGAACAAGAATACTGTCTCTTCTTACTGTCTATGTTTTGAACCTACCCTGAGACACTAGTTATAGATTCCGATGCTTCACTCCAGGTTTACTTTATCCCTTGGACCTTCTTATTGACGAAGAAACCCAGAAATTGCATCGGAATTAAATACAAAAGGAAGAATGCCGACTTTAGTACGAGTAGACTGACTATTCTTACTGACTATGTTTTGATTCATTCCTGTGACTCTAGTTATACATTCCGATGCTTCACTCCAGGTTTACTGTATCCCTTGTACCTTCTTATTGACGATGAAACACAGAAATTGCATCGGAATTAAATACAAAAGGCACAATGCCGACTTAAGTACAAGGAGACTGACTCTTCTTAGTGACAATGTTATTACCATTACTGTGACAGCAGTTATAGATTCCGAAGCTTCACTTCAGGTTTACTGTATCCCTTAGACCTTCTTATTGACGATGAAACACAGATATTGCATCGGAATTAAATACAAAAGGCACAATGCCGACTTAAGTACAAGAAGACTGACTCTTCTTATTGTCTATGTTTTAAACCATTCCTGTGACACTAATTATAGATTCCGATGCTTCACTCCAGGTTTACTATATCCCTGTGACCTTATTGACGATAAAACACAGAAATTGTATCGGAATTACATAGAAAAGGAACAATACCGACTTAAATAAAAGAAGACTGACTCTTCCTACTGTCTATGTTTTGAACCATTCCTGTGACACTTGTTATAGATTCCGATGCTTTACTCCAGGTTTACTGTATCCCTTGGACCTTCTTATTGACGATGAAACACAGAAATCGCATCGGAATTAAATACAAAAGGCACAATGCCGACTTTAGTACAAGAAGACTGACTCTTCTTACTGACTATGTTTTGAACCATTCCTGTGGCACTAGTTACAGATTCCGATGCTTCACTTCAGATTTACTGTATCCCTCTGACGTTCGTATTGACGATGAAACACAGAAATTGCGTCGGAATTAAATACAAAAGGCACAATGCCGAATTAAGTACAAGAAGACTGACTCTTCTTACTGTCTATGTTTTGAACCATTCCTGTGACACTAGTTATACATTCCGATGCTTCACTTCAGGTTTACTGGATCCCTCTGCCCTTCTTATTGACGATGAAACACAGAAATTGCAACGGAATTAAATACAAATGGCACAATGCCGACTTAAGTACAAGAAGACTTACTCTTCTTCTGTCTATGTTTTGAACCATTCCTGTGACACTAGTTATAGATTTCGATGCTTCACTTGAGGTTTACTGTATCCCTTGGACTTTCTTATTGACGATGAAAAACAGAAATTGCATCGGAATTAAATACAAAAGGCACAATGCCGACTTAAGAACAAGAAGACTGAATCTTCTTTCTGACTATGTTTTGAACCATCCCTCTGACACTAGTTATAGATACCGATGCTTCACTCCAGGTTTACTGTATCCCTTGGACCTTCTTTTTGACGATGAAACACAGAAATTGCATCGGTATTAAATACAAAAGGCACAATGCCGACTTAAGTACAAGAAGACTGACTCTACCTACTGTCTATGTTTTGAACCATTCCTGTGACACTCGATATAGATTCCGATGCTTCACTTCAGGTTTACTGTATCCCTCTCACCTTCTTATTGATGATGAAACACAGAAATTGCATGGGAACTAAATACAAAAGGCACAATGCCGACTTAAGTACAAGAAGACTGATTCTTCCCACTGTCTATGTTTTGAACCATTCCTTTGACACTAGTTATAGATTCCGATGCTTCACTTCAGGTTTACTGTATCCCTTGGACATTCTTATTGACGATGAATCACAGAAATTGCATCGGAATTAAATACAAAAGCAACTATATCGACTTAAGTACAAGAAGACTGACTCTTCTTACAGACTATGTTTCGAACCATTCCTGTGACACTAGTTATAGACTCAGATGCTTCACTTCAGGTTTACTGTATCCCTTGGATCTTCTTATTGAAGATGAAACACAGAAATTGCATCGGAATTAAGTACAAAAGGCACAATGCCGACTTAAGAACAAGAATACTGTCTCTTCTTACTGTCTATGATTTGAACCTACCCTGAGACACTAGTTATAGATTCCGATGCTTCACTCCAGGTTTACTTTATCCCTTGGACCTTCTTATTGACGATGAAACACAGAAATTGCATCGGAATTAAATACAAAAGGAACAATGCCGACTTTAATACGAGTAGACTGACTCTTCTTACTGACTATGTTTTGATTCATTCCTGTGACGCTAGTTATACATTCCGATGCTTCACTCCAGGTTTACTGTATCCCTTGTACCTTCTTATTGACGATGAAACACAGAAATTGCATCGGAATTAAATACAAAAGGCACAATGCCGACTTAAGTACATGAAGACTGACTCTTCTTAGTGACTATGTTTTAACCAATATTGTGACACTAGTTATAGATTCCGATGCTTCACTTCAGGTTTACTGTATCCCTTAGACCTTCTTATTGACGATGAAACACAGATATTGCATCGGAATTAAATACAAAAGGCACAATGCCGACTTAAGTAAAAGAAGACTGACTCTGCTTACTGACTATGTTTTGAACCATTTCTGTGACACTAGTTATAGATTCCGATGCTTCATTTCTGATTTACTGTATCCCTCTGACCTTCATATTGACGATGATACACAGAAATTGCATCGGAATTAAATACTAAAGGCACAATGCCGAATTAAGTACAAGAAGACTGTTTCTTCTTACTGTCGATGTTTTGAACCATTCCTGTGACACTAGTTATAGATTCCGATGCTTCACTCCAGGTTTACTGTATCCCTTGGTCCCTCTTATTGACGATGAAACACAGAAATTGCATCGGAATTAAATAAGAAAGGCACAATGCCGACTTAAGTACAAGAAGACTGACTCTTCTTACTGTCTATGCTTTAAACCATTCCTGTGACACTAGTTATGGATTCCGATGCTTCACTCCAGGTTTACTATATCCCTGTGACCTTCTTATTGACGATGAAACACAGAAATTGCATCGGAATTAAATAGAAAAGTCACAATACTGACTTAAATACAAGAAGACTGCCTTTTCCTACTGTCTATGTTTTGAACCGCTCCTGTGACACTAGTTATAGATTCCGATGCTTCACTCCAGGTTAACTATATGCCTCTGACGTTCGTATTGACGATGAAACACAGAAATTGCGTCGGAAATAAATACAAAAGGCACAAAGCCGAATTAAGTACAAGAAGACTGACTCTTCTTACTGTCTATGCTTTGAACCATTCCTGTGACACTAGTTATAGATTCCGATGCTTCACTTCAGGTTTACTGTATCCCTTGGACCTTCTTATTGACGATGAAACACAGCAATAGCCTCGGAATTAAATTGAAAACGCACAATGCCGACTTAAGTACAAGAAGACTGACTCTCCCTATAGTCTATGCTTTGAACCGTTCCTGTGACACTAGTTATACATTCCTATGCTTCACTTCAGTTTTACTGTATCCCTTGGACCTTCTTATTGACGATGAAACACAGCAATTGCCTCGGAATTAAATAGAAAAGGCACAATGTCGACTTAAGTACAAGAAGACTGTCCCTTCCTACTGTCTATGTTTTGAACCGTTGCTGTTACACTAGTTCTACATTCCGATGCTTCACTTCAGGTCTACTGTAACCCTCTGCCCTTCTTATTGACGATGAAACACAGAAATTGCAACGGAATTAAATACAAATGGCACAATGCCGACTTAAGTACAAGAAGACTGACTCTTCTACTGTCTATGTTTTGAACCATTCCTGTGACCCTAGTTATAGATTTCGATGCTTCACTTCAGGTTTACTGTATCCCTTGGACCTTCTTATTGACGATGAAAAGCAGAAATTGCATCGGAATTAAATACAAAAGGCACAATGCCGACTTAAGTACAAGAAGACTGACTCTACCTACTGTCTATGTTTCGAACCATTCCTGTGACACTCGTTATAGATTCCGATGCTTCACTTCAGGTTTACTGTATCCCTCTGACCTTCTTATTGATGATGAAACACAGAAATTGCATCGGAACTAAATACAAAAGGCACAATGCGGACATAAGTACACGAAGACTGATTCTTTCCTCTGTCTATGTTTTGAACCATTCCTTTGACACTAGTTAAAGATTCCGATGCTTCACTTCAGGTTTACTGTATCCCTTGGACCTTCTTATTGACGATGAATCACAGAAATTGCATCGGAATTAAATGCAAAAGGCACAATGCCGACTTAAGTACAAGAAGACTGACTCTTCTTACAGACTATGTTTTAAACCATTCCTGTGACACTAGTTATAGACTCAGATGCTTCACTTCAGGTTTACTGTATCCCTTGGACCTTCTTAGTGAAGATGAAACACAGAAATTGCATCGGAATTAAATACAAAAGGCAAAATGCCGACTTAAGAACAAGAATACTGTCTCTTCTTACTGTCTATGATTTGAACCTACCCTGAGACACTAGTTATAGATTCCGATGCTTCACTCCACGTTTACTGTATCCCTTGGACCTCCTTATTGACGATGAAACACAGAAATTGCATCGGAATTAAATACTAAAGGAACAATGCCGACTTTAGTACGAGTAGACTGACTCTTCTTACTGACTATGTTTTGATTCATTCCTGTGACGCTAGTTATACATTCCGATGCTTCACTCCAGGTTTACTGTATCCCTTGTACCTTCTTATTGACGATGAAACACAGAAATTGCATCGGAAATAAATACAAAAGGCACAATGCCGCTTTAAGTACAAGAAGACAGACTCTTCTTAGTGACTATGTTTTAACCATTATTGTGACACTAGTTATAGATTCCGATGCTTCACTTCAGGTTTACTGTATCCCTTAGACCTTCTTATTGACGATGAAACACAGAAATTGCATCGGAATTAAATACAAAAGGCACAATGCCGACTTAAGTACAAGAAGACTGACTCTTCTTACTGTCTATGTTTTAAACCATTCCTGTGACACTAGTTATAGATTCCGATGCTTCACTCCAGGTTTACTATATCCCTGTGACCTTCTTATTGACGATGAAACACAGAAATTGCATCGGAATTAAATAGAAAAGGCACAATACCGACTTAAATACAAGATAACTGTCCCTTCCTACTGTCTATGTTTTGAACCGTTGCTGTTACACTAGTTATACATTCCGATGCTTCACTTCAGGTTTACTGTATCCCTCTGCCCTTCTTATTGACGATGAACCACAGAAATTGCACCGGAATTAAATACAAATGGCACAATGCCGACTTAAGTACAAGAAGACTGACTCTTCTTCTGTCTATGTTTTGAACCATTCCTGTGACCCTAGTTATAGATTTCGATGCTTCACTTCAGGTTTACTGTGTCCCTTGGACCTTCTTGTTGACGATGAAAAACAGAAATTGCATCGGAATTAAATACAAAAGGCACAATGCCGACTTAAGAACAAGAAGACTGACTCTTCTTTCTGACTATGTTTTGAACCATTTCTGTGACACTAGTGATAGATTGCGATGTTTCACTTCAGGTTAACTATATCTTCTGACCTTCTTATTGACGACGAAACACAGAAATTGCATCGGAATTAAATCCAAAAGGCACAGTGCCGAATTAAGTAAAAGAAGACTGACTCTTCTTACTCTCTGTGTTTTGAACCATTCCTGTGACACTAGTTATAGATTCCGATGCATCACTCCAGGTTTACTGCATCCCTTGGACCTTCTTATTGATGATGAAACACAGAAATTGCATCGGAATTTAATAGAAAATGCAGAATGGCGACTTATGTACAAGAAGACTGACTCTTCTTACTGACCATGTTTTGAACCATTCCTGTGACACTAGTTATAGTTTCCGGTGCTTCACTTCAGGTTTACTGGATCCCTTGGACCTACTTATTGACGACGAAACACAAAAATTGCATCGGAATTAAATACAAAAGGCACATTGCCGACTTGAGTACAAGAATACTTACTCTTCTCACTGTCTATAATTTGAACCATCCCTCTGACACTAGTTATAGATACCGATGCTTCACCACAGGTTTACTGTATCCCTTGGACCTTCCTATTGACGATGAAACACAGAAATTGCATCGGAATTAAATACAAAAGGCACAATGCCGACTTAAGTACATGAAGACTGACTCTTCTTACTGTCTATGATTTGAACCATACCTGTGACACTAGTTATAGACTCTGATGCTTCACTTCAGGTTTACTGAATCCCTTGGACCTTCTTATTGAAGATGAAACACAGAAATTGCATCGGAATTAAATACAAAAGGCACAATGCCGACTTAAGAACAAGAATACTGTCTCTTCTTTCTGTCTATGTTTTGAACCATCCCTGAGACACTAGTTATAGATTCCGATGCTTCACTCCAGGTTTACTTTATCCCTTGGACCTTCTTATTGACGATGAAACACAGTAATTGCATCGGAATTAAATACTAAAGGCACAATGCCGAATTAAGTACAAGAAGACTGACTCTTCTTACTGTCTATGATTTGAACCATTCCTGTGACACTAGTTATAGACTCTGATGCTTCACTTCAGGTTTACTGAATCCCTTGGACCTTCTTATTGAAGATGAAACACAGAAATTGCATCGGAATTAAATACAAAAGGCACAATGCCGACTTAAGAACAAGAATACTGTCTCTTCTTTCTGTCTATGTTTTGAACCATCCCTGAGACACTAGTTATAGATTCCGATGCTTCACTCCAGGTTTACTTTATCCCTTGGACCTTCTTATTGACGATGAAACACAGTAATTGCATCGGAATTAAATACTAAAGGCACAATGCCGAATAAAAGTACGAGAAGACTGTCTCCTCTTACTGTCGATGTTTTGAACCATTTCTGTGACACTAGTTACAGATTCCGATGCTTCACATCAGATTTACTGTATGCCTCTGACGGTCGTATTGACGATGAAACACAGAAATTGCGTCGGAATTAAATACAAAAGGCACAATGCCGAATTAAGTGCAAGAAGACTGACTCTTCTTACTGTCTATGTTTTGAACCATTCCTGTGACACTAGTTATAGATTCCGATGCTTCACTTCAGGTTTACTGTATCCCTTGGACCTTCATATATACGATGAAACACAGCAATTGCCTCGGAATTAAATTGAAAAGGCACAATGCCGACTTAAGTACAAGAAGACTGTCTCTTCCTACTGTCTTTGTTTTGAACCGTTGCTGTTACACTAGTTATACATCCCGATGCTTCACTTCAGGTTTACTGTATCCCTCTGCCCTTCTTATTGACGATAAAACACAGAAATTGCAACGGAATTAAATACAAATGGCACAATGCCGACTTAAGTACAAGAAGACTGACTCTTCTTCTGTCTATGTTTTGAACCATTCCTGTGACACTAGTTATAGATTTCGATGCTTCACTTCCGGTTTACTGTATCCCTTGGACCTTCTTGTTGACGATGAAAAACAGAAATTGCATCGGAATTAAATACAAAAGGCACAATGCCGACTTGAGAACAAGAAGACTGACTCTTCTTTCTGACTATGTTTTGAAGCATTCCTGTGACACTAGTTATAGATTGCGATGCTTCACTTCAGGTTTACTGGATCCCTCTGACCTTCTTATTGACGACGAAACACAGAAATTGCATCGGAATTAAATCCAAATGGCACAGTGCCGAATTAAGTACAAGAAGACTGACTCTTCTTACTGTTTATGTTTTGAACCATTCCTGTGACACTAGTTATAGATTCCGGTGCATCACTCCAGGTTTACTGTATCTCTTGGACCTTCTTTTTGACGATGCAACACAGAAATTGCATTGGAATTTAATACAAAATGCACAATGGCGACTTAAGTACAAGAAGACTGACTCTTCTTACTGACTATGTTTTGAACCATTCGTGTGACACTAGTTATAGTTTCCGGTGCTTCACTTCAGAATTACTGGATCCCTTGGACCTACTTATTGACGATGAAACACAGAAATTGCATTGGAATTAAATACAAAAGGCACATTGCCGACTGTAGTACGAGTAGACTGACTCTTCTTACTGACTCTGATTTGATTCATTCCTGTGACTCTAGTTATACATTCCGATGCTTCACTCCAGGTTTACTGTATCCCTTGTACCTTCTTATTGACGATGAAACACAGAAATTGCATCGGAATTAAATACAAAAGGCACAATGCCGACTTAAGTACAAGAAGACTGACTCTTCTTACTGACTATGTTTTGAACCATTTCTGAGACACTAGTTATAGATTCCGATGCTTCATTTCTGATTTACTGTATCCCTCTGACCTTATTATTGACGATGATACACATAAATTGCATCGGAATTAAAGACTAAAGGCACAATGCCGAATTAAGTACAAGAAGACTGTCTCTTCTTACTGTCGATGCTTTGAACCATTCCTGTGACACTAGTTATAGATTCCGATGCTTCACTCCAGATGTACTGTATCCCTTGGTCCCTCTTATTGACGATGAAACACAGAAATTGCATCGGAATTAAATAAGAAAGGCACAATGCCGACTTAAGTACAAGAAGACTGACTCTTCTTATTGTCTATGTTTTAAACCATTCCTGTGACACTAGTTATAGATTCCGATGCTTCACTCCAGGTTTACTATATCCCTGTGACCTTATTGATGATGAAACACAGAAATTGTATCGGAATTACATAGAAAAGGCACAATACCGACTTAAATAAAAGAAGACTGACTCTTCCTACTGTCTAGGTTTTGAACCATTCCTGTGACACTTGTTATAGATTCCGATGCTTTACTCCATGTTTACTGTATCCCTTGGACCTTCTTATTGACGATGAAACACAGAAATCGCATCGGAATTAAATACAAAAGGCACAATGCCGACTTTAGTACAAGAAGACTGACTCTTCTTACTGACTATGTTTTGAACCATTCCTGTGGCACTAGTTACAGATTCCGATGCTTCACTTCAGATTTACTGTATCCCTCTGACGTTCGTATTGACGATGAAACACAGAAATTGCGTCGGAATTAAATACAAAAGGCACAATGCCGAATGAAGTACAAGAAGACTGACTCTTCTTACTGTCTATGTTTTGAACCGTTCCTGTGAGACTAGTTATACATTCCGAAGCTTCACTTCAGGTTTACTGGATCCCTCTGCCCTTCTTATTGACGATGAAACACAGAAATTGCAACGGAATTAAGTACAAATGGCACAATGCCGACTTAAGTACAAGAAGACTTACTCTTCTTCTGTCTATGTTTTGAACCATTCCTGTGACACTAGTTATAGATTTCGATGCTTCACTTGAGGTTTACAGTATCCCTTGGACTTTCTTATTGACGATGAAAAACAGAAATTGCATCGGAATTAAATACAAAAGGCACAATGCCGACTTAAGAACAAGAAGACTGAATCTTCTTTCTGACTATGTTTTGAACCATCCCTCTGACACTAGTTATAGATACCGGTGCTTCACTCCAGGTTTACTGTATCCCTTGGACCTTCTTATTGATGATGAAACACAGAAATTGCATCGGAATTAAATACAAAAGGCACAATGCCGACTTAAGTACAAGAAGACTGACTCTTCTTAGTGACTATGTTTTAACCATTATTGTGACACTAGTTATAGATTCCGATGCTTCACTTCAGGTTTACTGTATCCCTTAGACCTTCTTATTGACGATGAAACACAGAAATTGCATCGGAATTAAATACAAAACGCACAATGCCGACTTAAGTAAAAGAAGACTGACTCTGCTTACTGACTATGTTTTGAACCATTTCTGTGACACTAGTTATAGATTCCGATGCTTCATTTCTGATTTACTGTATCCCTTTGACCTTCTTATTGACGATGAAACACAGAAATTGCATCGGAATTAAATAGAAAAGGCACAATACCGACTTAAATACAAGAAGACTGACTTTTCCCACTGTCTATGTTTTGAACCGCTCCTGTGACACTAGTTATAGATTCCGATGCTTCACTCCAGGTTTACTATATCCCTCTGACGTTCGTATTGACGATGAAACACAGAAATTGCGTCGGAAATAAATACAAAAGGCACAATGCCGAATTATGTACAAGAAGACTGACTCTTCTTACTGTCTATGCTTTGAACCATTCCTGTGACACTAGTTATAGATTCTGATGCTTCACTTCAGGTTTACTGTATCCCTTGGACCTTCTTATTGACGATGAAACACAGCAATAGCCTCGGAATTAAATTGAAAACACACAATGCCGACTTAAGTACAAGAAGACTGACTCTCCCTACTGTCTATGCCTTGAACCGTTCCTGTGACACTAGTTATACATTCCTATGCTTCACTTCAGGTTTACTGTATCCCTTGGACCTTCTTATTGACGATGAAACACAGCAATTGCCTCGGAATTAAATAGAAAAGGCACAATGTCTACTTAAGTACAAGATGACTGTCCCTTCCTACTGTCTATGTTTTGAACCGTTGCTGTTACACTAGTTATACATTCCGATGCTTCACTTCAGGTCTACTGTAACACTCTGCCCTTCTTATTGACGATGAAACACAGAAATTGCAACGGAATTAAATACAAATGGCACAATGCCGACTTAAGTACAAGAAGACTGACTCTTCTACTGTCTATGTTTTGAACCATTCCTGTGACACTAGTTATAGATTTCGATGCTTCACTTCAGGTTTACTGTATCCCTTGGACCTTCTTATTGACGATGAAAAGCAGAAATTGCATCGCAATTAAATACAAATGGCACAATGCCGACTTAAGAACAAGAAGACTGACTCTTCTTTCTGACTATGTTTTGAACCATTCCTGTGACACTAGTTATAGATTGCGATGCTTCACTTCAGGTCTACTGTATCCCTCTGACCTTCTTATTGACGACGAAACACAGAAATTGCATCGGAATTAAATCCAAAAGGCACAGTGCCGAATTATGTAAAAGAAGACTGACTCTTCTTACAGTCTATTTTTTGAACCATTCCTGTGACACTAGTTATAGATTCCGATGCATCGCTCCAGGTTTACTGTGTCCCTTGGACCTTCTAATTGACGATGAAACCCAGAAATTGCATCGGAATTTAATATAAAATGCACAAAGGCGACTTAAGTTCAAGAAGACTGACTCTTCTTATCGACTATGTTTAGAAACCATTCCTGTGACACTAGTTATAGATACCGATGCTTCACTCCAGGTTTACTGTATCCCTTGGACCTTCTTATTGACGATGAAACACAGAAATTTCATCGGTATTAAATACAAAAGGCACAATGCCTACTTAAGTACAAGAAGACTGACTCTACCTACTGTCTATGTTTCGAACCATTCCTGTGACACTCGTTATAGATTCCGATGCTTCACTTCAGGTTTACTGTATCCCTCTGACCTTCTTATTGATGATGAAACACAGAAATTGCATCGGAACTAAATACAAAAAGCACAATGCGGACATAAGTACAAGAAGACTGATTCTTTCATCTGTCTATGTTTTGAACCATTCCTTTGACACTAGTTAAAGATTCCGATGCTTCACTTCAGGTTTACTGTATCCCTTGGACCTTCTTATTGACGATGAATCACAGAAATTGCATCGGAATTAAATGCAAAAGGCACAATGCCGACTTAAGTACAAGAAGACTGACTCTTCTTACAGACTATGTTTTAAACCATTCCTGTGACACTAGTTATAGACTCAGATGCTTCACTTCAGGTTTACTGTATCCCTTGGAACTTCTTAGTGAAGATGAAACACAGAAATTGCATCGGAATTAAATACAAAAGGCACAATGCCGACTTTAGTACAAGAAGACTGACTCTTCTTACTGACTATGCTTTGAACCATTCCTGTGACACTAGTTACAGATTCCGATGCTTCACCTCAGATTTACTGTATCCCTCTGACGTTCGTATTGACGATGAAACACAGAAATTGCGTCGGAATTAAATACAAAAGGGACAATGCCGAATTAAGTACAAGAACACTGACTCTTCATACTGTCTATGATTTGAGCCATTCCTGTGACACTAGTTATAGATTCCGATGCTTCACTTCAGGTTTTCTGTATCCCTTGGACCTCCTTATTGACGATGAAACACAGCAATAGCCTCGGAATTAAATTGAAAACGCACAATGCCGACTTACGTACAAGAAGACTGACTCTCCCTACTGTCTATGTTTTGAACCGTTCCTGTGACACTAGTTATACATTCCTATGCTTCACTTCAGGTTTACTGTATCCCTTGGACCTTCTTATTGACGATGAAACACAGCAATTGCCTTGGAATTAAATAGAAAAGGCACAATGTCGACTTAAGAACAAGAAAACTGTCCCTTCCTACTGTCTATGTTTTGAACCGTTGCTGTTACACTAGTTATACATTCCGATGCTTCACTTCAGGTTTACTGTATCCCTCTGCCCTTCTTGTTGACGATGAAAAACAGAAATTGCATCGGAATTAAATACAAAAGGCACAATGACGACTTAAGAACAAGAATACTGTCTCTTCTTTCTGTCTATGTTTTGAACCATCCCTGAGACACTAGTTATAGATTCCGACGCTTCACTCCAGGTTTACTTTATCCCTTGGACCGACTTATTGACGATGAAACACAGTAATTGCATCGGAATTAAATACTAAAGGCACAATGCCGAATTAAGTACAAGAAGACTGACTCTTCTTAGTGACAACGCTTTTAACCATTATTGTGACACTAGTTATAGATTCCGATGCTTCACTTCAGGTTTACTGTATCCCGTAGGCCTTCTTATTGACGATGATACACAGAAACTGCATCGGAATGAAATACAAAAGGCACAATGACGACTTAAGAACAAGAATACTGTCTCTTCTTTCTGTCTATGTTTTGAACCATTCCTGCGACACTAGTTATAGATTGCGATGCTTCACTTCAGGTTTACTGGATCCCTCTGACCTTCTTATTGACGACGAAACACAGAAATTGCATCGGAATTAAATCCAAATGGCACAGTGCCGAATTAAGTAGAAGAAGACTGACTCTTCTTACTGTTTATGTTTTGAACCATTCCTGTGACACTAGTTATAGATTCCGATGCATCACTCCAGGTTTACTGTATCTCTTGGACCTTCTTTTTGACGATGAAACACAGAAATTGCATTGGAAATTAATACGAAATGCACAATGGCGACTTAAGTACAAGAAGACTGACTCTTCTTACTGACTATGTTTTGAACCATTCCTGTGACACTAGTTATAGTTTCCGGTGCTTCACTTCAAAATTACTGGATCCCTTGGACCTACTTATTGACGATGAAACACAGCAATTGCATCGGAATTAAATACAAAAGGCACATTGCCGACTTAAGTACAAGTATACTTACTCTTCTTACTGTCTATGTTTTGAACCATCCCTCTGACACTAGTTATAGATACGAATGCTTCACTCCAGGTTTACTGTATCCCTTGGACCTTCTTATTGACGATGAAACACAGCAATTGCCTCGGAATTAAATACAAAAGGCACAATGCCGACTTAAGAACAAGAAGACTGACTCTTCTTTCTGACTATGTTTTGAACCATTCCTGTGACACTAGTTATAGATTTCGATGCTTCACTTCAGGTTTACTGTATCCCTCTGACCTTCTTATTGACGACGAGACACAGAAATTGCATCGGAATTAAATCCAAATGGCACAGTGCCGAATTAAGTAAAAGAAGACTGACTCTTTTTACTGTCTATGTTTTGATCCATTCCTGTGACACTAGTTATAGATTCCGATGCATCACTTCAGGTTTACTGTATCCCTTGGACCTTCTTATTGACGATGAAACACTGAAACTGCATTGGAATTTAATACAAAATGCACAATGGCGACTTAAGTACAAGAAGACGGACTCTTCTTACTGACTATGTTTTGAACCATTCCTGTGACACTAGTTATAGATTCCGGTGCTTCACTTCAGGTTTACAGGATCCCTTGGACCTACTTATTGACGATGAAACACAGAAATTGCATCGGAATTAAATACAAAAGGCACATTGCCGACTTAAGTACAAGAATACTTGCTCTTCTTGCTGTCTATGTTTTGAACCATCCCTCTGACACTAGTTATAGATACCGATGCTTCACTCCAGGTTTGCTGTATCCCTTGGACCTTCTTATTGACGATGAAACACAGAAATTGCATCGGTATTAAATACAAAAGGCACAGTTCCGACTTCAGTACAAGAAGACTGACTCTTCTTACTGACTATGTTTTGTACCATTCCTGTGACACTAGTTATAGATTCCGACGCTTCACTTCAGATTAATGTATCCCTCTGGCGTTCTTATTGACGATGAAACACAGAAATTGCGTCGGAATTAAATACAAAACGCACAATGCCGAATTAAGTGCAAGAAGACTGAGTCCTCTTACTATCTATGTTTTGAACCATTCCTGTGACACTATTTATAGATTCCGATGCTTCACTCTAGGTTTACTATATCCCTTGGACCCTCTTATTGGTGATGAAATACAGAAATTGCATCGGAATTAAATAAAAAAGGCACAATGCCGACTTATGTACAAGAAGACTGACTCTGCTTACTGTCTATGTTTTGAACCATTCCTGTGACACTAGTTACAGATTCCGATGCTTCACTCCAGGTTTACTGTATCTCTTGGACCTTCTTACTGACGATGAAACACAGAAATTGCATCGGAACTAAATACAAAATGCACAATGCCGTCTTAAGTACACGCTGACTGACTCTTCTTACTGACTATGCTTTGAACCGTTCCTGTGACACTAGTTATAGATTCCGATGCTTCACTTTAGGTTTACGGTATCCCTTGGACCTTCTTATTGACGATGAAACACAGCAATTGCATCGGAATTAAATAGAAAAGGTACAATGCCGAGTTAAGTATATGAAGTCTGACACTTCCTACTGTCAATTTTTAAACCTTTCCTGTTACACTAGTTATAGATTCCGATGCTTCACTATAGGTTTACTGTATCCCTTGGACCTTCTTATTGACGACGAGACACAGAAATTGCAACTGAATTAAATCCATATGGCACAGTGCCGAATTAAGTAAAAGAAGACTGACTCTTCTTACTGTCTATGTTTTGATCCATTCCTGTGACACTAGTTATAGATTCCGATGCATCACTCCAGGTTTACTGTATCCCTTGGACCTTCTTATTGACGATGAAAGATGAAACTGCATTGGAATTTAATACAAAATGCACAATGGCGACTTAAGTACAAGAAGACGGACTCTTCTTACTGACTATGTTTTGAACCATTCCTGTGACACTAGTTATAGATTCCGGTGCTTCACTTCAGGTTTACAGGATCCCTTGGACCTACTTATTGACGATGAAACACAGAAATTGCATCAGAATTAAATACAAAAGAAACATTGCCGACTTAAGTACAAGAATACTTGCTCTTCTTACTGTCTATGCTTTGAACCATCCCTCTGACACTAGTTATAGATACCGATGCTTCACTCCAGGTTTACTGTATCCCTTGGACCTTCTTATTGACGATGAAACACAGAAATTGCATCGGTATTAAATACAAAAGGCACAGTTCCGACTTCAGTACAAGAAGTCTGACTCTTCTTAGTGACTATGTTTTGTACCATTCCTGTGACACTAGTTATAGATTCCGACGCTTCACTTCAGGTTAATGTATCCCTCTGGCGTTCTTATTGACGATGAAACACAAAAATTGCGTCGGAATTAAATACAAAACGCACAATGCCGAATTAAGTGCAAGAAGACTGAGTCCTCTTACTATCTATGTTTTGAACCATTCCTGTGACACTAGTTAAAGATTCCGATGCTTCACTCTACGTTTACTATATCCCTTGGACCCTCGTATTGGTGATGAAATACAGAAATTGCATCGGAATTAAATAAAAAAGGCACAATGCCGACTTATGTACAAGAAGACTGACTCTGCTTACTGTCTATGTTTTGAACCATTCCTGTGACACTAGTTACAGATTCCGATGCTTCCCTCCAGGTTTACTGTATCTCTTGGACCTTCTTACTGACGATGAAACACAGAAATTGCATCGGAACTAAATACAAAATGCACAATGCCATCTTAAGTACACGATGACTGACTCTTCTTACTGACTATGCTTTGAACCGTTCCTGTGACACTAGTTATAGATTCCGATGCTTCACTTTAGGTTTACGGTATCCCTCTGACCTTCTTATTGACGATGAAACACAGATATTGCATCGGAATTAAATACAAAAGGCACAAGGCCGACCTAAGTACAAGAAGACTGACTCTTCTTACCGACTATGTTATGAACCATTCCTGTGACACAAGTTAAAGATTCTGATGCTTCACTTCAGATTTACTGTACCCTCTGACGATCTTATTGACGATGAAACACAGAAATTGCATCGGAATTAAATACAAAAGGCACAAGGCCGACTTAAGTACAAGAAGACTGACTCTTCTTACCGACTATGTTTTGAACCATTCCTGTGGCACAAGTTAAAGATTCTGATGCTTCACTTCAGGTTTACTGTATCCCTTGGACCTTCTTATTGGCATGAAACACAGAAATTGCATCGGAATTAAATAAAAAAGGTGCAATGCCGACTTAAGTACAAGAAGGCTGACTCATCCTACTGTCTATGTTTTGAACCATTCCTGTGACACTAGTTATAGATTCCGATGCTTCACTCCCGGTTTACTGTATCCCTTGGACCTTCATATTGACGATGAAACACAGAAAATGCATCGGAATAAATACAAAAGGCACAATGCCGACTTATGTACAAGAATACAGACTCTTCTTACTGTCTATGCTTTGAACCATCCCTGTGACACTAGTTATAGATACCGAAGCTTCACTCCAGGTTTACTGTATCCCTTGGACCTTCATATTGGCGATGATACCCAGAAATTGCATCGGAATTAAATACAAAAGGCACAAGGCAGACTTAAGTACAAGAAGACTGATTCTTTTTACTGACTATGTTTTGAACCATTCCTGTGACACTAGTTATAGATTCTGATGCTTCACCTCAGGTTTACTGTATTCAATGGACCGTTTTATTGGCGATGAAACACAGAAATTGCATCGGAGTTAAATACAAAAGGCACAATGCCGACCTAAGTAGAAGAAGACTGACTCATCTCACTGTCAATGTTCTGAACCATTCGGGTGACACTAGTTATAGATTCCGATGCTTGACTCCAGGTTTACTGTATCTCTTGGACCTTCATATTGACGATGAAACACAGCAATTGCTTCGAAATTAAATAGAACAGGCACAATGTCGACCTAAGTACAAGAAGACTGTCTCTTCCTACTGTCTATGTTTTGTTCCGTTGCTGTTACACTAGTTATACATTCCGATGCTTCACTTCCGGTTTACTGTATCCCTCTGCCCTTCTTATTGACGATGAAACACAGAAATTGCAACGGAATTAAATACAAATGGCAAAATGCCGACTAAAGTACAAGAAGACTGACTCTTCTTCTGTCTATGCTTTGAACCATTCCTGTGACACTAGTTATAGATTTCGATGCTTCACTTCAGGTTTACTGGATCCCTTGGACCTACTTATTGACGATGAAACACAGAAATTGCATCGGAATTAAATACAAAAGGCACATTGCCGACTTAAGTACAAGAAGACTGACTCTTCTTACTGTCTATGTTTTGAACCATCCCTCTGACACTAGTTATAGATACCGTTGCTTCACTCCAGGTTTATTGTATCCCTTGGACCTTCTTATTGACGTTGAAACACAGCAATTGCATCGGAATTAAATAGAAAAGGCAGAATGCCGACTTCAGCACCAGAAGACTGACTCTTCTTCTGTCTATGTTTTGAACCATTCCTGTGATACTAGTTATAGATTTCGATGCTTCACTTAAGGTTTACTGTATCCCTTGGACCTTCTTATTGACGATGAAACGCAGAAATTGCATCGGAATTAAATACAAAAGGTACAAGGCCGATTGAAGTACAAGAGGACTCACTCTTCTTACTGACTATGTTTTGAACCATTCCTGTGACACAAGTTAAAGATTCTGATGCTTCACTTCAGGTTTACTGTATCCCTTGGACCTTCTTATTGGCATGAAACACAGAAATTGCATCGGACTTAAATAAAAAAGGCGCAATGCCGACTTATGTACAAGAAGACTGACTCTTCTTACTGTCTATGTTTTGAACCATTCCTGTGACACTAGTTATAGATTCTGATGCTTCACTCATCTCACTGTCTATGTTTTGAACCATTCCTGTGACACTAGTTATTGATTCCGATGCTTCACATCATGTTTACTGTATCCCTCTGACCTTCTTATTGACGATAAAACACAGAAATTGCATCGGAATGAAATAAAAAAGGCACAATGCCGACATAAGTACAAGAAGACTGACTCTTCTTACTGTCTATGTTTTGAACCATCCCTGTTGCATCGGAAGTAAATACAAAAGGCACAACGCCGACTTAAGTACAAGAAGAATGACTCTGCTTACTGTCTATGTTTTGAACTATTTCTGTGATACTAGTTATAGGTTTCGATGCTTCCCTTCAGGTTTACTGTATCCCTTGGACCTTCTTATTGACGATGAAACACAGAAATTGCATCGGAATTAAATACAAAAGCAACAATGCCGAATTAAGTACAAGAAGACTGATTCTTCTTACCTACTGTGTTTTGAACCATTCCTGTGACACTAGTTATAAATTCTGATGCATCACTTCAGGTTTACTGTATCCCTTGGACCTTCTTATAGACGATGAAACACAGAAATTGCATCGGAATTAAATACAAAAGGAACACGGCCGACATCAGTACAAGAAGACTGACTCTTCTTATTGACTATGTTTTGAACCATTCCTGTGACACTAGTTATAGATTCTGATGCTTCACTTCAGGTTTACTGTATCCCTTGGACCTTCTTATTCGCGATGAAACACAGAAATGGCATCGGAATGAAATACAAAAGGCACAATGCCGACTTAAGTACAAGAAGACTGACTCATCTTACTGTCTATGTTTTAATCCATTCCTGAGACACTAGTTATAGATTCTGATCATTCACTCCAGGTTTACTGTATCCCTTGGTCCTTCATATTGACGATGAAACACAGAAATTGCATCGGAATTAAATACAAAAGGCACAATGCCGACTTAAGTACAAGAAGACTGACTCTTCTTATTGACTATGCTTTGAACCAATCCTGTGACACTAGTTATGGATTCCGATGCTTCACTTAAGTTTTACTGTATCCCTCTGGTCTTCTTATTCACGATAAAACACAGAAAATACATCGGAATTAACTACAAAAGGCACAATGCCGACTTAAGTGCAGGAAGACTGACACTTCTTACTGTCTATGTTTTGAACCATTCCTGTGACACTAGTTATAGATTCCGATGCATCACTATAGGTTTACTGTTTCCCTTGGACCTTCTTATTGACGATGAACCACAGAAATTGCATCGGAATTAAATAAAAAAGGCACAATGCCGACTAAGGACAAGAAGACTGTCTCTTCTTACTGTTTTTGTTTTGAACCATTCCTGTGACACTACTTACAGATTCCGATGCTTCTCTCCAGGTTTACCGTATCCCTTGGACCTTCTTATTGACGATGAAACACAGGAATTGCATCGGAATTAAATACAAAAGGCACAATGCCGAATTAAGTACAAGAAGACTGGCTCTTCTTACTGACTATGCTTTGAACCATTCCTGTGACACTAGTTATAGATTCCGATGCTTCACTTCAGGTTCATTGTATCCCTTGGACCTTCTTAGTGACGATGAAACACAGAAATTGCATCGGAATTAAATAGAAAAGGCACAATGCCGACTTAAGTACAAGAAGACTGATTCTTACTACTGTCTATGTTTTGAACCATTCCTGTGACTCTAGTTATAGATTCCGATGCTTCACTTTAGGTTTACTGTATCCCTCTGCCCTTCTTATTGACGATGAAATACAGAAATTGCATAGGAATCAAATACAAAAGGCACAATGCCGACTTAAGTACAAGAAGACTGACACTTCTTACTGACTATGTTTTGAACTATACCTGTGACACTAGTTATAGATTCTGATGCTTCACTTCAGGTTTACTGCATCCCTTTTAACTTCTTATTGGCGATGAAACACTGAAATTGCATCGGAATTAAATACAAAAGGCACAATGCTGACATAAGTACAAGAAGACTGACTCATCTTACTGTCTATGATTTGAACCGATCCTGTGACACTAGTTATAGATTCCGATGCTTCCCTGCAGGTTTACTATATCCCTTGGACATTCTTATTGACGATAAAACACAGAAATTGCAACGGAATTAAATAGAAAAGGCACAATGCCGACTTAAGTACAAGAAGACTGACATTTCTTACTGACTATGGTTTGAACCCTTCCTGTGACACTAGTTATAGATTCCGATGCCTCACTTCAGGTTTACTGTATCCCTTGGACCTTCCTATTGACGATGATACCCAGAAATTGCATCGGAATTAAATACAAAAGGCACAAGGCCGACCTAAGTAGAAGAAGACTGACTCATCTCACTGTCAATGTTCTGAACCATTCGGGTGACACTAGTTATAGATTCCGATGCTTGACTCCAGGTTTACTGTATCTCTTGGACCTTCATATTGACGATGAAACACAGCAATTGCTTCGAAATTAAATAGAACAGGCACAATGTCGACCTAAGTACAAGAAGACTGTCTCTTCCTACTGTCTATGTTTTGATCCGTTGCTGTTACACTAGTTATACATTCCGATGCTTCACTTCCGGTTTACTGTATCCCTCTGCCCTTCTTATTGACGATGAAACACAGAAATTGCAACGCAATTAAATACAAATGGCAAAATGCCGACTAAAGTACAAGAAGACTGACTCTTCTTCTGTCTATGCTTTGAACCATTCCTGTGACACTAGTTATAGATTTCGATGCTTCACTTCAGGTTTACTGTATCCCTTGGACCTTCTTAATGACGATGAAAAACAGAAATTGCATCGGAATTAAATACAAAAGGCACAATGCCGACTTAAGAACAAGAAGACTGACTCTTCTCTCTGACTATGTTTTGAACCATTGCTGTGACACTAGTTATAGATTCCGGTGCTTCACTTCAGGTTTACTGGATCCCTTGGACCTACTTATTGACGATGAAACACAGAAATTGCATCGGAATTAAATACAAAAGGCACATTGCCGACTTAAGTACAAGAAGACTGACTCTTCTTACTGTCTATGTTTTGAACCATCCCTCTGACACTAGTTATAGATACCGATGCTTCACTCCAGGTTTATTGTATCCCTTGGACCTTCTTATTGACGTTGAAACACAGCAATTGCATCGGAATTAAATAGAAAAGGCAGAATGCCGACTTCAGCACCAGAAGACTGACTCTTCTTCTGTCTATGTTTTGAACCATTCCTGTGACACTAGTTATAGATTTCGATGCTTCACTTAAGGTTTACTGTATCCCTTGGACCTTCTTATTGACGATGAAACACAGAAATTGCATCGGAATTAAATACAAAAGGTACAAGGCCGATTGAAGTACAAGAGGACTCACTCTTCTTACTGACTATGTTTTGAACCATTCCTGTGACACAAGTTAAAGATTCTGATGCTTCACTTCAGGTTTACTGTATCCCTTGGACCTTCTTATTGGCATGAAACACAGAAATTGCATCGGACTTAAATAAAAAAGGCGCAATGCCGTCTTATGTACAAGAAGACTGACTCATCTTACAGCCTATGTTTTGAACCGTTCCTGTGACACAAGTTATAGATTCCGGTGCTTCACTCCCGGTTTACTGTATCCGTTGGACCTTCATATTGACGATGAAACACGGAAATAGCATCGGAATCAATACAAAAGGCACAAGGCCGACTTCAGTACAAGAAGACTGACTCTTCTTACTGTCTATGTTTTGAACCATTCCTGTGACACTAGTTATAGATTCTGATGCTTCACTCATCTCACTGTCTATGTTTTGAACCATTCCTGTGACACTAGTTATTGATTCCGATGCTTCACATCAAGTTTACTGTATCCCTCTGACCTTCTTATTGACGATAAAACACAGAAATTGCATCGGAATGAAATAAAAAAGGCACAATGTCGACATAAGTACAAGAAGACTGACTCTTCTTACTGTCTATGTTTTGAACCATCCCTGTTGCATCGGAAGTAAATACAAAAGGCACAACACCGACTTAAGTACAAGAAGAATGACTCTGCTTACTGTCTATGTTTTGAACTATTTCTGTGATACTAGTTATAGGTTTCGATGCTTCCCTTCAGGTTTACTGTATCCCTTGGACCTTCTTATTGACGATGAAACACAGAAATTGCATCGGAATTAAATACAAAAGCAACAATGCCGAATTAAGTACAAGAAGACTGATTCTTCTTACCTACTGTGTTTTGAACCATTCCTGTGACACTAGTTATAAATTCTGATGCATCACTTCAGGTTTACTGTATCCCTTGGACCTTCTTATAGACGATGAAACACAGAAATTGCATCGGAATTAAATAAAAAAGGCACAATGCCGACTAAGGACAAGAAGACTGTCTCCTCTTACTGTTTATGTTTTGAACCATTCCTGTGACACTACTTACAGATTCCGATGCTTCTCTCCAGGTTTACCGTATCCCTTGGACCTTCTTATTGACGATGAAACACAGGAATTGCATAGGAATTAAATACAAAAGGCACAATGCCGAATTAAGTACAAGAAGACTGGCTCTTCTTACTGACTATGCTTTGAACCATTCCTGTGACACTAGTTACAGATTCCGATGCTTCACTTCAGGTTCACTGTATCCCTTGGACCTTCTTAGTGACGATGAAACACAGAAATTGCACCGGAATTAAATAGAAAAGGCTCAATGCCGACTTAAGTACAAGAAGACTGATTCTTCCTACTGTCTATGTTTTGAACCATTCCTGTGACTCTAGTTATAGATTCCGATGCTTCACTTCAGGTTTACTGTATCCCTCTGCCCTTGTTATTGACGATGAAATACAGAAATTGCATAGGAATTAAATACAAAAGGCACAATGCCGACTTAAGTACAGGAAGACTGCCACTTCCTACTGACTATGTTTTGAACTATACCTGTGACACTAGTTATAGATTCTGATGCTTCACTTCAGGTTTACTGTATCCCTTGGAACTTCTTATTGGCGATGAAACACTGAAATTGCATCGGAATTAAATACAAAAGGCACAATGCTGACATAAGTACAAGAAGACTGACTCATCTTACTGTCTATGATTTGAACCATTCCTGTGACACTAGTTATAGATTCCGATGCTTCCCTGCAGGTTTACTGTATCCCTTGGACATTCTTATTGACGATGAAACACAGAAATTGCAACGGAATTAAATAGAAAAGGCACAATGCCGACTTAAGTACAAGAAGACTGACATTCCTTACTGACTATGGTTTGAACCCTTCCTGTGACACTAGTTATAGATTCCGATGCTTTACTTCAGGTTTACTGTATCCCTCTGACGTTCGTATTGACGATGAAACACAGAAATTGCGACGAAATTAAATACAGAAGGCACAATGCCGAATTAAGTACAAGAAGACTGACTCTTCTTACTGTCTATGGTTTGAACCATTCCTGTGACACTAGTTATAGATTCCGATGCTTCACTCTAGGTTTACTATATCCCTTGGACCATCTTATTGACGATGAAACACAGAAATTGCATCGGATTTAAATAAAAAAATCACAATGGTGACTTAGGTACAAGGAGACTGACTCTGCTTACTGGCCATGATTTGAACCATTCCTGTGACACTAGTTACAGATTCCGATGCTTCACTCCAGGTTTACTGTATCCCTTGGACCTTCTTATTGACGATGAAACACTGAAATTGCATCGGAATTAAATACAAAAGGCACAATGCCGACATAAGTACAAGAAGACGGACTCTTCTTACTGACTATGCTTTGAACCGTTCCTGTGGCACTAGTTATAGATTTTGATGCTTCACTTTAGGTTTACTGTATCCCTTGGGCCTCCTTATTGACGATGAAACACAGCAATTTCATCGGAATTAAATAGAAAAGGCACAATGGCGACTTAAGTATAAGAGGACTGACTCTTCCTACTGTCTATGTTTTAAACCATTCCTGTGACACTAGTTATAGATTCCGATGCTTTACTTCAGGTTTACTGTATCCCTCTGCCCTTCTTATTGACGATGAAACACAGAATTTGCATCGGAATTAAATACAACAGGCACAATGCCGACTATAGTACAAGAAGACTGTCTCTTCTTCTGTCTATGTTTTGAACCATTCCTGTGACACTAGTTATAGATTTCGATGCTTCACTTCAGGTTGACTGTATCCCTTGGACTTTCTTATTGACGATGAAACACAGAAATTGCATCGGAATTAAATACAAAAGTCACAAGGCCGACTTAAGTACAAGAAGAGTGACTCTTCTTACTGACTATATTTGAACCATTCCTGTGACACTAGTTGTAGATTCTAATGCTTGACTTCAAGTTTACTGTATCCCTTGGACCTTCTTATTGGCGATGAAACACAGAAATTGAATCGGAATTAAATACAAAAGGCGCAATGCCGGCTTAAGTACAAGAAGGCTGACTCATCCTACTGTCTATGTTTTGAACCATTCCTGTGACACTAGTTATAGATTCCGATGCTTCACTCCCGGTTTACTGTATCCCTTGGAGCTTCATATTGACGATGAAAAACAGGAATTGCATCGGAATAAATATAAAAGGCACAATGCCGACTTAAGTACAAGAATACTGACTCTTCTTACTGTCTATGTTTTGAACCATCCCTGTGACACTAGTTATAGATACGGATGCTTCACTCCAGGTTTACTGTATCCCTTGGACCATCTTATTGGCGATGAAACACAGAAATTGCATCGGAATTAAATACAAAAGGCACAAGGCCGACTTAAGTACAAGAAGACTGACTCTTTATACTGACTATGCTATGAACCATTCCTGTGACACTAGTTATAGATTCCGATGCTTCACTTCAGGTTCACTGTATCCCTTGGACCTTCTTAGTGACGATGAAACACAGAAATTGCATCGGAATTAAATAGAAAAGGCACAATGCCGACTTAAGTACAAGAAGACTGATTCTTCCTACTGTCTATGTTTTGAACCATTCCTGTGACTCTAGTTATAGATTCCGATGCTTCACTTCAGGTTTACTGTATCCCTCTGCCCTTCTTATCGACGATGAAATACAGAAATTGCATAGGAATTAAATACAAAAGGCACAATGCCGACTTAAGTACAAGAAGACTGAGACTTCTTACTGACTATGTTTTGAACTATACCTGTGACACTAGTTATAGATTCTGATGTTTCACTTCAGGTTTACTGTATCCCTTGGAACTTCGTATTGGCGATGAAACACTGAAATTGCATCGGAATTAAATACAAAAGGCACAATGCTGACATAAGTACAAGAAGACTGACTCATCTTACTGTCTATGATTTGAACCATTCCTGTGACACTAGTTATAGATTCCGATGCTTCCCTGCAGGTTTACTGTATCCCTTGGACATTCTTATTGACGATGAAACACAGAAATTGCAACGGAATTAAATAGAAAAGTCACAATGCCGACTTAAGTACAAGAAGACTGACATTTCTTACTGACTATGGTTTGAACCCTTCCTGTGACACTAGTCATAGATTCCGATGCAACACTTCAGGTTTACTGTATCCCTTGGACCTTCCTATTGACGATGAGACACAGAAATCGTATCGGAATAAAATAGAAGAAGCACAATGCCGACTTAAGTACAAGGAGACTGACCCTTAGTACTCTCTATCATTTGAACCATTCCTGTGACACTAGTTACAGATTCCGATGCTTCACTCCACGTTTACTGTATCCCATGGACCTTCTTATTGACGATGAAACACAGAAATTGCATCGGAATTAAATACAAAAGGCACAATGCCCACTTAAGTACTAGAAGACTGGCACTTCTTACTGACTATGCTGTGAACCATTCCTGTGACACTAGTTGTAGTTTCCGATGCTTCACTTCAGGTTCACTGTATCCCTTGGACCTTCTTATTGACGATGAAACACAGAAATTGCATCGGAATGAAATAAAAAAGGCACAATGCCGACTTAAGTACAAGAAGACTGACTCTTCTTACTGTCTATGTTTTGAACCATTCCTGTGACACTAGTTATAGATTCTGATGCTTCACTCCAGGTTTACTATATCCCTCTGACCTTCTTATTGACGATGAAACACAGAAATTGCATTGGAATTAAATAGAAAAGGAACAATATCGACTTAAGTACAAGAAGACTGACTCTTCCTACTGTCTATGATTTGAACCATTCCTGTGACACTTGTTATAGATTCCGATGCTTCACTCCGGGTTTACTGTATCCCTTGGACCTTCTTAATAACAATGAAACACTGAAATTGCATCGGGATTAAATACAAAAGGCACAATGCCGACTTTAGTACAAGAAGACTGACTCTTCTTACTGACTATGTTTTGAACCATTCCTGTGACACTAGTTACAGATTACGATGCTTCACTTCAGATTTACTGTATCCCTCTGACGTTCGTATTGACGATGAAACACAGAAATTGCGACGAAATTAAATACAGAAGGCACAATGCCGAATTAAGTACAAGAAGATTGACTCTTCTTACTGTCTATGGTTTGAACCATTCCTGTGACACTAGTTATAGATTCCGATGCTTCACTCCAGGTTTACTGTATCCCTTGGACCTTCTTATTGACGATGAAACACAGAAATTGCATCGGATTTAAATAAAAAAATCACAATGCCGACTTAGGTACAAGGAGACTGACTCTGCTAACTGTCCATGATTTGAACCATTCCTGTGACACTAGTTACAGATTCCGATGCTTCACTCCAGGTTTACTGTATCCCTTGGACCTTCTTATTGACGATGAAACACTGAAATTGCATCGGAATTAAATACAAAAGGCACAATGCCGACTTAAGTACAAGAAGACGGACTCTTCTTACTGACTATGCTTTGAACCGTTCCTGTGGCACTAGTTATAGATTTTGATGCTTCACTTTAGGTTTACTGTATCCCTTGGGCCTCCTTATTGACGATGAAACACAGCAATTTCATCGGAATTAAATAGAAAAGGCACAATGGCGACTTAAGTATAAGAGGACTGACTCTTCCTACTGTCTATGATTTAAACCATTCCTGTGACACTAGTTATAGATTCCGATGCTTTACTTCAGGTTTACTGTATCCCTCTGCCCTTCTTATTGACGATGAAACACAGAATTTGCATCGGAATTAAATACAACAGGCACAATGCCGACTATAGTACAAGAAGACTGTCTCTTCTTCTGTCTATGTTTTGAACCATTCCTGTGACACTAGTTACAGATTTCGATGCTTCACTTCAGGTTGACTGTATCCCTTGGACTTTCTTATTGACGATGAAACACAGAAATTGCATCGGAATTAAATACAAAACTCACAAGGCCGACTTAAGTACAAGAAGACTGACTCTTCTTACTGACTATATTTGAACCATTCCTGTGACACTAGTTGTAGATTCTAATGCTTGACTTCAAGTTTACTGTATCCCTTGGACCTTCTTATTGGCGATGAAACACAGAAATTGAATCGGAATTAAATACAAAAGGCGCAATGCCGGCTTAAGTACAAGAAGGCTGACTCAACCTACTGTCTATGTTTTGAACCATTCCTGTGACACTAGTTATAGATTCCGATGCTTCACTCCCGGTTTACTGTATCCCTTGGACCTTCATATTGACGATGAAAAACATGAATTGCATCGGAATAAATATAAAAGGCACAATGCCGACTTAAGTACAAGAATACTGACTCTTCTTACTGTCTATGTTTTGAACCATCCCTGTGTCACTAGTTATAGATACCGATGCTTCACTCCAGGTTTACTGTATCCCTTGGACCATCTTATTGGCGATGAAACACAGAAATTGCATCGGAATTAAATACAAAAGGCACAAGGCCGACTTAAGTACAAGAAGACTGTCTCTTCTTCTGGCTATGTTTTGAACCATTCCTGTGACACTAGTTATAGATTTCGATGCTTCACTTCAGGTTTACTGTATCCCTTGGACCTTCTTATTGACTATGATACACAGCAATTGCATCGGAATTAAATAGAAAAGGCACAATGGCGACTTAAGTATAAGAAGACTGACTCTTCCTACTGTCTATGATTTAAACGATTCCTGTGACACTAGTTATAGATTCCGATGCTTTACTTCAGGTTTACTGTATCCCTCTGCCCTTCTTATTGACGATGAAACACAGAATTTGCATCGGAATTAAATACAACAGGCACAATGCCGACTTCAGTACAAGAAGACTGTCTCTTCTTCTGGCTATGTTTTGAACCATTCCTGTGACACTAGTTATAGATTTTGATGCTTCACTTCAGGTTTACTGTATCCCTTGGACTTTCTTATTGACGATGAAACACAGAAATTGCATCGGAATTAAATACAAAAGGCACAAGGCCGACTTAAGTACAAGAAGACTGACTCTTCTCACTGACTATGTTTTGAACCATTCCTGTGACACAAGTTATAGATTCTAATGCTTGACTTCAAGTTTACTGTATCCCTTGGACCTTCTTATTGGCGATGAAACACAGAAATTGAATCGGAATTAAATACAAAGGGCGCAATTCCGGCTTAAGTACAAGAAGGCTGACTCATCTTACTGTCTATGTTTTGAACCATTCCTGTGACACTAGTTATAGATTCAGATGCTTCACTCCAGGTTTAGTGTATCCCTTGGACCTACATATTGACGATGAAACACAGAAAATGCACCGGAATTAAATACAGAAGGCACAATGCCGACTTAAGTACAAGAAGACTGACTCTTCTTACTGACTATGTTTTCAACCATTCCTGTGACACTAGTTTTAGATTCCAATGCTTCACTTCAAGTTTACTGTATCCCTCTGACCTTCTTATTGACGATAAAACACAGAAATTACATCGGAATTAAATACAAATGGCATAATGCTGACTTAAGTACAAGAAGACCGACTCTTCTTACTGTCTATTATTTGAACCATTCCTGTGACACTAGTTATAGATTCCGATGCTTCACTTCAGATTCACTGTACCCTCTTACGTTCTTGTTGACGATGAAACACAGAAATTGCGTCGGAAATAAATACATAACGCACAATGCCGAATTAAGTACAAGAAGACTGACTCTTCTTACTGTCTACGTTTTGAACCATTCCTGTGACACTAGTTATAGATTCCGATGCTTCACTCTAGTTTTACTGTATCCCTTGGACCTTCTTATTGACGATGAGACACAGAAATTGCATCGGAATTAAATACAAAAGCCACAAGGCCGACTTAAGTACAAGAAGACTGATTCTTCTAACCTACTGTGTTTTGAACCATTCCAGTACACTAGTTATAAATTCTGATGCTTCACTTCAGGTTTACTGTATCCCTTGGACCTTCTTATTGACGATGAAACACAGAAATTGCATCGGAATTAAATACAAAAGGAACAAGGCCGACTTCAGTACAAGAAGACCGACTCTTCTTACTGACTATGTTTTGAACCATTCCTGTGACACTAGTTATAGATTCTGATGCTTCACTTCAGGTTTACTGTATCCCTTGGACCTTCTTATTCGCGATGAAACACAGAAATGGCATCGGAATGAAATACAAAAGGCACAATGCCGACTTAAGTACAAGAAGACTGACTCTTCTTACTGACTATGCTTTGAACCAATCCTGTGACACTAGTTATGGATTCCGATGCTTCACTTAACTTTTACTGTATCCCTCTGGTCTTCTTATTCACGATAAAACACAGAAATTACATCGGAATTAAATACAAGAGGCACAATGCCGACTTAAGTGCAAGAAGGCTGACTCTTCTTACTGTCTATGTTTTGAACCATTCCTGTGACACTAGTTACAGATTCCGATGCCTCACTTCAGGTTTACTGTATCCCTTGGACCCTCCTATTGACGATAAGACACAGAAATCGCATCGGAATTAAATAGAAAAAGCACAATGCCGACTTAAGTACAAGGAGACTGACTCTTCCTACTCTCTATGGTTTGAACCATTCCTGTGACACTAGTTATAGATTCCGATGCTTCACTTCAGATTTACTGTACCCTCTGACGTTCTTATTGACGATGAAACACAGAAATTGCATCGGAATAAAATAAAAAAGGCACAATGCCGACATAAGTACAAGAAGACTGACTCTTCTTACCGTCTATGTTTTGAACCGTATCTGTGATACTAGTTATAGATTTCGATGCTTCACTTCAGGTTTACTGTATCCCTTGGACCTTTTTATTGACGATAAAACATAGAAATTGCATCGGAATTAAATACAATAGGCACAATGCCGACTTAAGTACAAGAAGACTGACACTTCTTACTGACTATGTTTTGAACCATTCCTGTGACACTAGTTATAGATTCTGATGCTTCACTTCAGGTTCACTGTATCCCTTGGACCTTCTTATTGGCGATGAAACACTGAAATTGCATCGGAATTAAGTACAAAAGGCACAATGCCGACTTAAGTACAAGAAGACTGACTCATCTTACTGTCTATGATTTGAACCTTTCCTGTGACACTAGTTATAGATTCCGATGCTTCCCTGCAGGTTTACTGTATCCCTTGGACCTTCTTATTGACGATGAAACACAGAAATTGCAACGGGATTAAATAGAAAAGGCACAATGCCGACTTAAGTACAAGAAGACTGACATTTCTTACTAACTATGGTTTGAACCCTTCCTGTGACACTAGTTATAGATTCCGATGCCTCACTTCAGGTTTACTGTATCCCTTGGACCTTCCTATTGACGATGAGACACAGAAATCGCATCGGAATTAAATAGAAAAAGCACAATGCCGACTTAAGTACAAGGAGACTGACTTTTCCTACTCTCTATGTTTTTGAACCATTCCTGTGACACTAGTTATAGATTCCGATGCTTCACTCCACGTTTACTGTATCCCTTGGACCTTCTTATTGACGATGAAACACAAAAATTGCATCGGAATTAAATACAAAAGGCACAATGCCGACTTAAGTACTAGAAGACTGGCTCTTCTTACTGACTGCTTTGAACCATTCCTGTGACACTAGTTGTAGATTCCGATGCTTCACTTCAGGTTTACTGTATCCCTCTGCTCTTCTTATTGGCGTTGAAACACAGAAATTTCATCGGAATTAAATACAAAAGGCACAATGCCGACTTAAGTACAAGAAGACTGACTCTTCTTCTGTCCATGTTTTGAACCATTCCTGTGACACTAGTTATAGATTCCGATGCTACCCTGCAGGTTTACTGTATCCCTTGGACCTTCTTATTGACGATGAAACACAGAAATTGCATCGGAATTAAATAAAAAAGGCACAATGCCGACTTATGTACAAGAAGACTGACTCTTCTTACTGACTATGATTGTAACCATTCCTGTGACACTAGTTATAGATTCCGATGCTTCACATCAGGTTTACTGTATCCCTTGGACCTTCTTATTGACGATAAAACACAGGAATTACATGGGAATTAAATACAAATGGCATAATGCTGACTTAAGTACAAGAAGACCGACTCTTCTTACTGTTTATTTTTTGAACCATTCCTGTGACACTAGTTATAGATTCCGATGCTTCACTTCCGATTTACTGTACCCTCTGACGTTCTTATAGACGATGAAACACAGAAATTGCGTCGGAAATAAATACATAAGGCACAATGCCGAATTAAGTACAAGAAGACTTACTCTTCTTACTGTCTACGTTTTGAACGATTCCTGTGACACTAGTTATAGATTCCGATGCTTCACTCTAGTTTTACGGTATCCCTTGGACCTTCTTATTGACGATGAAACACAGAAATTGCATCGGAATAAATTAAAAAAGGCACAATGCCGACATAAGTACAAGAAGACTGACTCTTCTTACTGTCTATGTTTTGAACCATTCCTGTTGCATCGGAATTAAATACAAAAGGCACAATGCCGACTTAAGTACAAGAAGACTGACTCCGCTTACTGTCTATGTTTTGAACTATTTCTGTGATACTAGGTATAGGTTTCGATGCTTCACTTCAGGTTTACTGTATCCCTTGGACCTTCTTATTGACGGTGAAACACAGAAATTGCATCGGAATTAAATACAAAAGGCACAATGCCGACTTAAGTACAAGAAGACTGATTCTTCTTACCTACTGTGTTTTGAACCATTCCTGTGACACTAGTAATAAATTCTGATGCTTCACTACAGGTTTGCTGTATCCCTTGGACCTTCTTATTGACGATGAAACACAGAAATTGCATTGGAATTAAATACAAAGGCAACAAGGCCGACTTCAGTACAGGAAGACTGACTGTTCTTACTGACTATGTTTTGAACCATTCCTGTGACACTAGTTATAGATTCCGATGCTTCATTTAAGTTTTACTGTATCCCTCTGGTCTTCTTATTCACGATAAAACACAGAAATTACATCGGAATTAAATACAAAAGGCACAATGCCGACTTAAGTGCAAGAAGACTGACTCTTCTTACTGTCTATGTTTTGAACCATATCTGTGATACTAGTTATAGATTTCGATGCTTCACTTCAGGTTTACTGTATCCCTTGGACCTTCTTATTGACGGTGAAACACAGAAATTGCATCGGAATTAAATACAAAAGGCACAATGCCGACTTAAGTACAAGAAGACTGATTCTTCTTACCTACTGTGTTTTGAACCATTCCTGTGACACTAGTAATAAATTCTGATGCTTCACTACAGGTTTGCTGTATCCCTTGGACCTTCTTATTGACGATGACACACAGAAATTGCATCGGAATTAAATACAAAAACCACAAGGCCGACTTAAGTACAAGAAGACTGATTTTTCTAACCTACTGTGTTTTGAACCATTCCTGTACACTAGTTATAAATTCTGATGCTTCACTTCAGGTTTACTGTATCCCTTGGACCTTCTTATAGACGATGAAACACAGAAATTGCATCGGAATTAAATACAAAAGGAACAAGGCCGACTTCAGTACAAGAAGACCGACTCTTCTTACTGACTATGTTTTGACCCATTTCTGTGACACTAGTTATAGATTCTGATGCTTCACTTCAGGTTTACTGTATCCCTTGGACCTTCTTATTCGCGATGAAACACAGAAATGGCATCGGAATGAAATACAAAAGGCACAATGCCGACTTAAGTACAAGAAGACTGACTCATCTTACTGTCTATGTTTTAAACCATTCCTGAGACATTAGTTATAGATTCCGATGATTCACTCCAAGTTTACTGTATCGCTTGGTCCTTCATATTGCCGATGAAACACAGAAATTGCATCGGAATTAAATACAAAATTCACAATGCCGATTTAAGTACAAGAAGACTGACTCTTCTTACTGACTATGCTTTGAACCAATGCTGTGACACTAGTTATGGATTCCGATGCTTCACTTAACTTTTACTGTATCCCTCTGGTCTTCTTATTCACGATAAAACACAGAAATTACATCGGAATTAAATACAAAAGGCACAATGCCGACTTAAGTGCAAGAAGGCTGACTCTTCCTACTTTCTATGTTTTGAACCATTCCTGTGACACTAGTTATAGATTCCGATGCTTCACTTCAGATTTACTGTTTCCCTCTGACCTTCTTATTGACGATGAAACACAGAAATTGCATCAGAATTAAATAAATAAGGCACAATGCCGACTAAGGACAAGAAGACTGTCTCTTCTTACTGTTTATGTTTTGAACCATTCCTGTGACACTACTTACAGATTCCGATGCTTCTCTCCAGGTTTATCGTATCCCTTGGACCTTTTTATTGACGATGAAACACAGGAATTGCATCGGAATTAAATACAAAAAGGCACAATGCCGACATAAGTACGAGAATACTGACTCTCCTTACTGTCTATGTTTTGAACCATATCTGTGATACTAGTTATAGATTTCGATGCTTCACTTCAGGTTTACTGTATTCCTTGGACCTTCTTATTGACGATAATACACAGAAATTGCATCGGAATTAAATACTATATGCACAATGCCGACTTAAGTACAAGAAGACTGACATTTCTTACTGACTATGGTTTGAACCCTTCCTGTGACACTAGTTATAGATTCCGATGCCTCACTTCAGGTTTACTGTATCCTTTGGACCTTCCTATTGACGATAAGACACAGAAATCGCATCGGAATTAAATAGAAAAAGCACAATGCCGACTTAAGTACAAGGAGACTGACTCTTCCTACTCTCTATGGTTTGAACCATTCCTGTGACACTAGTTATAGATTCCGATGCTTCACTTCAGATTTACTGTACCCTCTGACGTTCTTATTGACGATGAAACACAGAAATTGCATCGGAATAAAATAAAAAAGGCACAATGCCGACATAAGTACAAGAAGACTGACTCTTCTTACTGTCTATGTTTTGAACCATATCTGTGATACTAGTTATAGATTTCGATGCTTCACTTCAGGTTTACTGTATCCCTTGGACCTTTTTATTGACGATAAAACACAGAAATTGCATCGGAATTAAATACAATAGGCACAATGCCGACTTAAGTACAAGAAGACTGACACCTCTTACTGACTATGTTTTGAACCATTCCTGTGACACTAGTTATAGATTCTGATGCTTCACTTCAGGTTCACTGTATCCCTTGGACCTTCTTATTGGCGATGAAACACTGAAATTGCATCGGAATTAAATAAAAAAGGCACAATGCCGACTTATGTACAAGAAGACTGACTCTTCTTACTGACTATGATTGTAACCATTCCTGTGACACTAGTTATAGATTCCGATGCTTCACATCAGGTTTACTGTATCCCTTGGACCTTCTTATTGACGATAAAACACAGGAATTACATGGGAATTAAATACAAATAGCATAATGCTGACTTAAGTACAAGAAGACCGACTCTTCTTACTGTTTATTTTTTGAACCATTCCTGAGACACTAGTTATAGATTCCGATGCTTCACTTCCGAATTACTGTACCCTCTGACGTTCTTATAGACGATGAAACACAGAAATTGCGTCGGAAATAAATACATAAGGCACAATGCCGAATTAAGTACAAGAAGACTTACTCTTCTTACTGTCTACGTTTTGAACGATTCCTGTGACACTAGTTATAGATTCCGATGCTTCACCCTAGTTTTACGGTATCCCTTGGACCTTCTTATTGACGATGAAACACAGAAATTGCATCGGAATAAATTAAAAAGGCACAATGCCGACAAAAGTACAAGAAGACTGACTCTTCTTACTGTCTATGTTTTGAACCATTCCTGTTGCATCGGAATTAAATACAAAAGGCACAATGCCGACTTAAGTACAAGAAGACTGACTCCGCTTACTGTCTATGTTTTGAACTATTTCTGTGATACTAGGTATAGGTTTCGATGCTTCACTTCAGGTTTACTGTATCCCTTGGACCTTCATATTGACGGTGAAACACAGAAATTGCATCGGAATTAAATACAAAAGGCACAATGCCGACTTAAGTACAAGAAGACTGATTCTTCTTACCTACTGTGTTTTGAACCATTCCTGTGACACTAGTAATAAATTCTGATGCTTCACTACAGGTTTGCTGTATCCCTTGGACCTTCTTATTGACGATGAAACACAGAAATTGCATTGGAATTAAATACAAAAGCAACAAGGCCGACTTCAGTACAGGAAGACTGACTCTTCTTACTGACTATGTTTTGAACCATTCCTGTGACACTAGTTATAGATTCCGATGCTTCACTTAAGTTTTACTGTATCCCTCTGGTCTTCTTATTCACGATAAAACACAGAAATTACATCGGAATTAAATACAAAAGGCACAATGCCGACTTAAGTGCAAGAAGACTGACTCTTCTTACTGTCTATGTTTTGAACCATATCTGTGATACTAGTTATAGATTTCGATGCTTCACTTCAGGTTTACTGTATCCCTTGGACCTTCTTATTGACGATAAAACACAGAAATTGCATCGGAATTAAATACAATAGGCACAATGCCGACTTAAGTACAAGAAGACTGACACTTCTTACTGACTATGTTTTGAACCATTCCTGTGACACTAGTTATAGATTCCGATGCTTCACTCTAGTTTTACTGTATCCCTTGGACCTTCTTATTGACGATGAAACACAGAAATTGCATCAGAATGAAATATAAAAGGCACAATGCCGACATAAGTACAAGAAGACTGACTCTTCTTACTGTCTTTGTTTTGAACCATTCCTGTTGCATCGGAATTAAATACAAAAGGCACAATGCCGACTTATGTACAAGAAGAATGGCTCTGCTTACTGTCTATGTTTTGAACTATTTCTGGGATACTAGTTATAGGTTTCGATGCTTCACTTCAAGTTTACTGTATCCCTTGGACCTTCTTATTGACGATGACACACAGAAATTGCATCGGAATTAAATACAAAAACCACAAGGCCGACTTAAGGACAAGAAGACTGATTTTTCTAACCTACTGTGTTTTGAACCATTCCTGTACACTAGTTATAAATTCTGATGCTTCACTTCAGGTTTACTGTATCCCTTGGACCTTCTTATTGACGATGAAACACAGAAATTGCATCGGAATTAAATACAAAAGGCACAATGCCGACTTAAGTACAAGAAGACTGACTCTTCTTACTGACTATGCTTTGAACCAATCCTGTGACACTAGTTATGGATTCCGATGCTTCACTTAATTTTTACTGTATCCCTCTGGTCTTCTTATTCACGATAAAACACAGAAATTACATCGGAATTAAATACAAAAGGCACAATGCCGATTTAAGTGCAAGAAGGCTGAGTCTTCCTACTTTCTATGTTTTGAACCATTCCTGTGACACTAGTTATAGATTCCGATGCTTCACTTCAGATTTACTGTTTCCCTCTGACCTTCTTATTGACGATGAAACACAGAAATTGCATCAGAATTAAATAAATAAGGCACAATGCCGACTAAGGACAAGAAGACTGTCTCTTCTTACTGTTTATGTTTTGAACCATTCCTGTGACACTACTTACAGATTCCGATGCTTCTCTCCAGGTTTATCGTATCCCTTGGACCTTCTTATTGACGATGAAACACAGGAATTGCATCGGAATTAAATACAAAAAGGCACAATGCCGACATAACTACAAGAATACTGACTCTGCTTACTGTCTATGTTTTTAACCATATCTGTGATACTAGTTATAGATTTCGATGCTTCACTTCAGGTTTACTGTATTCCTTGGACCTTCTTATTGACGATAATACACAGAAATTGCATCGGAATTAAATACTATATGCACAATGCCGACTTAAGTACAAGAAGACTGACACTTCTTACTGACTATGTTTTGAACTATTCCTGTGACACTAGTTATAGATTCCGATGCTTCCCTGCAGATTTACTGTATCCCTTGGACATTCTTATTGACGATGAAACACAGAAATTGCAACGGAATTAAATAGAAAAGGCACAATGCCGACTTAAGTACAAGAAGACTGACATTTCTTACTGACTATGGTTTGAACCCTTCCTGTGACACTAGTTATAGATTCCGATGCCTCACTTCAGCTTTACTGTATCCTTTGGACCTTCCTATTGACGATAAGACACAGAAATCGCATCGGAATTAAATAGAAAAAGCACAATGCCGACTTAAGTACAAGGAGACTGACTCTTCCTACTCTCTATGGTTTGAACCATTCCTGTGACACTAGTTATAGATTCCGATGCTTCACTTCAGATTTACTGTACCCTCTGACGTTCTTATTGACGATGAAACACAGAAATTGCATCGGAATAAAATAAAAAAGGCACAATGCCGACATAAGTACAAGAAGACTGACTCTTCTTACTGTCTATGTTTTGAACCATATCTGTGATACTAGTTATAGATTTCGATGCTTCACTTCAGGTTTACTGTATCCCTTGGACCTTCTTATTGACGATAAAACACAGAAATTGCATCGGAATTAAATACAATAGGCACAATGCCGACTTAAGTCCAAGAAGACTGACACTTCTTACTGACTATGTTTTGAACCATTCCTGTGACACTAGTTATAGATTCTGATGCTTCACTTCAGGTTCACTGTATCCCTTGGACCTTCTTATTGGCGATGAAACACTGAAATTGCATCGGAATTAAATACAAAAGGCACAATGCCGACTTAAGTACAAGAAGACTGACTCATCTTACTGTCTATGATTTGAACCATTCCTGTGACACTAGTTATAGATTCCGATGCTTCCCTGCAGGTTTACTGTATCCCTTGGACCTTCTTATTGACGATGAAACTAAGAAATTGCAACGGGAATAAATAGAAAAGGCACAATGCCGACTTAAGGACAAGAAGACTGACATTTCTTACTAACTATGGTTTGAACCCTTCCTGTGACACTAGTTATAGATTCCGATGCCTCACTTCAGGTTTACTGTATCCCTTGGACCTTCCTATTGACGATGAGACACAGAAATCGCATCGGAATTAAATAGAAAAAGCACAATGCCGACTTAAGTACAAGGAGACTGACTTTTCCTACTCTCTATGTTTTTGAACCATTCCTGTGACACAAGTTATAGATTCCGATGCTTCACTCCACGTTTACTGTATCCCTTGGACCTTCTTATTGACGATGAAACACAGAAATTGCATCGGAATTAAATACAAAAGGCACAATGCCGACTTAAGTACTAGAAGACTGGCTCTTCTTACTGACTTCTTTGAACCATTCCTGTGACACTAGTTATAGTTTCCGATGCTTCACTTCAGGTTCACTGTATCCCTTGGACCTTCTTATTGACGATGAAACACAGAAATTTCATCGGAATTAAATAGAACAGGCACAATGCCGACTTAAGTACAAGAAGACTGACTCTTCACACTGTCTATGTTTTGAACCATTCCTGTGACACTAGTTGTAGATTCCGATGCTTCACTTCAGGTTTACTGTATCCCTCTGCTCTTCTTATTGGCGTTGAAACACAGAAATTTCATCGGAATTAAATACAAAAGGCACAATGCCGACTTAAGTACAAGAAGACTGACTCTTCTTCTGTCCATGTTTTGAACCATTCCTGTGACACTAGTTATAGATTCCGATGCTTCCCTGCAGATTTACTGTATCCCTTGGACAGTCTTATTGACGATGAAACACAGAAATTGCAACGGAATTAGATAGAAAAGGCACAATGCCGACTTAAGTACAAGAAGACTGACATTTCTTACTGACTATGGTTTGAACCCTTCCTGTGACACTAGTTATAGATTCCGATGCCTCACTTCAGGTTTACTGTATCCCTTGGACCTTCCTATTGACGATAAGACACAGAAATCGCATCGGAATTAAATAGAAAAAGCACAATGCCGACTTAAGTACAAGGAGACTGACTCTTCCTACTCTCTATGGTTTGAACCATTCCTGTGACACTAGTTATAGATTCCGATGCTTCACTTCAGATTTACTGTACCCTCTGACGTTCTTATTGACGATGAAACACAGAAATTGCATCGGAATAAAATAAAAAAGGCACAATGCCGACATAAGTACAAGAAGACTGACTCTTCTTACTGTCTATGTTTTGAACCATATCTGTGATACTAGTTATAGATTTCGATGCTTCACTTCAGGTTTACTGTATCCCTTGGACCTTTTTATTGACGATAAAACACAGAAATTGCATCGGAATTAAATACAATAGGCACAATGCCGACTTCAGTACAAGAAGACTGACACTTCTTACTGACTATGTTTTGAACCATTCCTGTGACACTAGTTATAGATTCTGATGCTTCACTTCAGGTTCACTGTATCCCTTGGACCTTCTTATTGGCGATGAAACACTGAAATTGCATCGGAATTAAATACAAAAGGCACAATGCCGACTTAAGTACTAGAAGACTGGCTCTTCTTACTGACTGCTTTGAACCATTCCTGTGACACTAGTTATAGTTTCCGATGCTTCACTTCAGGTTCACTGTATCCCTTGGACCTTCTTATTGACGATGAAACACAGAAATTTCATCGGAATTAAATAGAACAGGCACAATGCCGACTTAAGTACAAGAAGACTGACTCTTCACACTGTCTATGCTTTGAACCATTCCTGTGACACTAGTTGTAGATTCCGATGCTTCACTTCAGGTTTACTGTATCCCTCTGCTCTTCTTATTGGCGTTGAAACACAGAAATATCATCGGAATTAAATACAAAAGGCACAATGCCGACTTAAGTACAAGAAGACTGACTCTTCTTCTGTCCATGTTTTGAACCATTCCTGTGACACTAGTTATAGATTCCGATGCTACCCTGCAGGTTTACTGTATCCCTTGGACCTTCTTATTGACGATGAAACACAGAAATTGCATCGGAATTAAATAAAAAAGGCACAATGCCGACTTATGTACAAGAAGACTGACTCTTCTTACTGACTATGATTTTAACCATTCCTGTGACACTAGTTATAGATTCCGATGCTTCACATCAGGTTTACTGTATCCCTTGGACCTTCTTATTGACGATAAAACACAGGAATTACATGGGAATTAAATACAAATGGCATAATGCTGACTTAAGTACAAGAAGACCGACTCTTCTTACTGTCTATTTTTTGAACCATTCCTGTGACACTAGTTATAGATTCCGATGCTTCACTTCAGATTTACTGTACCCTCTGACGTTCTTATAGACGATGAAACACAGAAATTGCGTCGGAAATAAATACATAAGGCACAATGCCGAATTAAGTACAAGAAGACTTACTCTTCTTACTGTCTACGTTTTGAACCATTCCTGTGACACTAGTTATAGATTCCGATGCTTCACTCTAGTTTTACTGTATCCCTTGGACCTTCTTATTGACGATGAAACACAGAAATTGCATCGGAATAAATTAAAAAAGGCACAATGCCGACATAAGTACAAGAAGACTGACTCTTCTTACTGTCTATGTTTTGAACCATTCCTGTTGCATCGGAATTAAATACAAAAGGCACAATGCCGACTTAAGTACAAGAAGACTGACTCTGCTTACTGTCTATGTTTTGAACTATTTCTGTGATACTAGGTATAGGTTTCGATGCTTCACTTCAGGTTTACTGTATCCCTTGGACCTTCTTATTGACGGTGAAACACAGAAATTGCATCGGAATTAAATACAAAAGGCACAATGCCGACTTAAGTACAAGAAGACTGATTCTTCTTACCTACTGTGTTTTGAACCATTCCTGTGACACTAGTAATAAATTCTGATGCTTCACTACAGGTTTACTGTATCCCTTGGACCTTCTTATTGATGATGAAACACAGAAATTGCATTGGAATTAAATACAAAAGCAACAAGGCCGACTTCAGTACAGGAAGACTGACTCTTCTTACTGACTATGTTTTGAACCATTCCTGTGACACTAGTTATAGATTCCGATGCTTCACTTAAGTTTTTACTGTATCCCTCTGGTCTTCTTATTCACGATAAAACACAGAAATTACATCGGAAGTAAATACAAAACGCACAATGCCGACTTAAGTGCAAGATGACTGACTCTTCTTACTGTCTATGTTTTGAACCATATCTGTGATACTAGTTATAGATTTCGATGCTTCACTTCAGGTTTACTGTATCCCTTGGACCTTCTTATTGACGATAAAACACAGAAATTGCATCGGAATTAAATACAATAGGCACAATGCCGAATTAAGTACAAGAAGACTGACACTTCTTACTGACTATGTTTTGAACCATTCCTGTGACACTAGTTATAGATTCTGATGCTTCACTTCAGGTTCAGTGTGTCCCTTGGACCTTCTTATTGGCGATGAAACACTGAAATTGCATCGGAATTAAATACAAAAGGAACAATGCCGACTTAAGTACAAGAAGACTGACTCATCTTACTGTCTATAATTTGAACCATTCCAGTGACACTAGTTATAGATTCCGATGCATCCCTGCGGGTTTACTGTATCCCTTGGACCTTCTTATTGACGATGAAACACAGAAATTGCAACGGAATTAAATAGAAAAGGCACAATGCCGACTTAAGTACAAGAAGACTGACATTTCTTACTAACTATGGTTTGAACCCTTCCTGTGACACTAGTTATAGATTCCGATGCCTCACTTCAGGTTTACTGTATCACTTGGACCTTCCTGTTGACGATGAGACACAGAAATCGCATCGGAATTAAATAGAAAAAGCACAATGCCGACTTAAGTACAAGGAGACTGGCTCTTCCTACTCTCTATGTTTTGAACCATTCCTGTGACACTAGTTTTTTATTCAGATGCTTCACTTGAGGTTTACTGTATCCCTCGGACCTTCTTATGGACGATGAAACACAGAAATTGCATCGGAATGAAATACAAAAGGCACAATGCCGAATTAAGTACAAGAAGACTGACTCTTCCAACTCTCAATGTTTTGAATCATTCCTGTGACACTAGTTATAGATTCCGATGCTTCACTTCAGGTTTACTGTATCCCTGTGACTTTCTTATTGACGATGAAACACAGAAATTGCATCGGAATTAAATAGAAAAGGCCCAATACCGACTTAAGTACAAGAAGATTGATTCTTCCTACTGTCTATGTTTTGAACTATTCCTGTGACACTAGTCATAGATTCCGATGCCTCACTTCAGGTTTACTGTATCCCTTGGACGTTCTTATTGACGATCAAACACAGAAATTGCATCGGAATTAAATACAAAAGTCACAATGCCGACTAAAGTAAAAGAAGACTGACTCATCTTACAGTCTATGTTTTGAACCATTCTTACGACACTAGTTATAGATTCCGATGCTTCACTCCAGGTTTACTGTATCCCTTAGACCTTCATATTGACGATGAAACACAGAAAATGCATCGGAATTAAATAAAAAAGGCACAATGCCGACGTAAGTACAAGAAGACTGACTCTTCTTACTGTCTATGTTTTGAACCATTCCTGTGACACTTGTTACAGATTCCGATGCTTCACTCCAGGTTTACTGTATCCCTTGGACCTACATATTGACGATGAAACACAGAAAATGCATCGGAATTAAATACAAAAGGCACAATGCCGACTTAAGTACAAGAAGACTGACTCTTCTTACTGACTATGTTTTGAACCATTCCTGTGTCACTAGTTATAGATTCCGATGCTTCACATCAGGTTTACTGTATCCCTTGGACCTTCTTATTGACGGTGAAACACAGAAATTGCATCGGAATTAAATACAAAAGGCACAATGCCGACTTAAGTACAAGAAGACTGATTCTTCTTACCTACTGTGTTTTGAACCATTCCTGTCACACTAGTAATAAATTCTGATGCTTCACTACAGGTTTACTGTATCCCTTGGACCTTCTTATTGATGATGAAACACAGAAATTGCATTGGAATTAAATACAAAAGCAACAAGGCCGACTTCAGTACAGGAAGACTGACTCTTCTTACTGACTATGTTTTGAACCATTCCTGGGACACTACTTATAGATTCCGATGCTTCACTTAAGTTTTACTGTATCCCTCTGGTCTTCTTATTCACGATAAAACACAGAAATTACATCGGAAGTAAATACAAAACGCACAATGCCGACTTAAGTGCAAGATGACTGACTCTTCTTACTGTCTATGTTTTGAACCATATCTGTGATACTAGTTATAGATTTCGATGCTTCACTTCAGGTTTACTGTATCCCTTGGACCTTCTTATTGACGATAAAACACAGAAATTGCATCGGAATTAAATACAATAGGCACAATGCCGAATTAAGTACAAGAAGACTGACACTTCTTACTGACTATGTTTTGAACCATTCCTGTGACACTAGTTATAGATTCTGATGCTTCACTTCAGGTTCAGTGTATCCCTTGGACCTTCGTATTGGCGATGAAACACTGAAATTGCATCGGAATTAAATACAAATGGAACAATGCCGACTTAAGTACAAGAAGACTGACTCATCTTACTGTCTATGATTTGAACCATTCCAGTGACACTAGTTATAGATTCCGATGCATCCCTGCGGGTTTACTGTATCCCTTGGACCTTCTTATTGACGATGAAACACAGAAATTGCAACGGAATTATATAGAAAAGGCACAATGCCGACTTAAGTACAAGAAGACTGACATTTCTTACTAACTATGGTTTGAACCCTTCCTGTGACACTAGTTATAGATTCCGATGCCTCACTTCAGGTTTACTGTATCACTTGGACCTTCCTGTTGACGATGAGACACAGAAATCGCATCGGAATTAAATAGAAAAAGCACAATGCCGACTTAAGTACAAGGAGACTGACTCTTCCTACTCTCTATGTTTTGAACCATTCCTGTGACACTAGTTTTTTATTCAGATGCTTCACTTGAGGTTTACTGTATCCCTCGGACCTTCTTATGGACGATGAAACACAGAAATTGCATCGGAATGAAATACAAAAGGCACAATGCCGAATTAAGTACAAGAAGACTGACTCTTCCAACTCTCAATGTTATGAATCATTCCTGTGACACTAGTTATAGATTCCGATGCTTCACTTCAGGTTTACTGTATCCCTGTGACTTTCTTATTGACGATGAAACACAGAAATTGCATCGGAATTAAAAAGAAAAGGCCCAATACCGACTTAAGTACAAGAAGATTGATTCTTCCTACTGTCTATGTTTTGAACTATTCCTGTGACACTAGTCATAGATTCCGATGCCTCACTTCAGGTTTACTGTATCCCTTGGACGTTCTTATTGACGATGAAACACAGAAATTGCATCGGAATTAAATATAAAAGTCACAATGCCGACTAAAGTAAAAGAAGACTGACTCATCTTACAGTCTATGTTTTGAACCATTCTTACGACACTAGTTATAGATTCCGATGCTTCACTCCAGGTTTACTGTATCCCTTAGACCTTCATATTGACGATGAAACACAGAAAATGCATCGGAATTAAATAAAAAAGGCACAATGCCGACGTAAGTACAAGAAGACTGACTCTTCTTACTGTCTATGTTTTGAACCATTCCTGTGACACTAGTTACAGATTCCGATGCTTCACTCCAGGTTTACTGTATCCCTTGGACCTACATATTGACGATGAAATACAGAAAATGCATCGGAATTAAATACAAAAGGCACAATGCCGACTTATGTACAAGAAGACTGACTCTTCTTACTGACTATGTTTTGAACCATTCCTGTGACACTAGTTATAGATTCCGATGCTTCACATCAGGTTTACTGTATCCCTCTGACCTTCTTATTGACGATAAAACCCAGAAATTACATGGGAATTAAATACAAATGGCATAATGCCGACTTAAGTACAAGAAGACCGACTCTTCTTACTGTCTATTTTTTGAACCATTCCTGTGACACTAGTTATAGATTCCGATGCTTCACTTCAGATTTACTGTACCCTCTGACGTTCTTATTGACGATGAAACACAGAAATTGCAACGGAATTAAATAGAAAAGGCACAATGCCGACTTAAGTACAAGAAGACTGACATTTCTTATTAACTATGGTTTGAACCCTTCCTGTGACACTAGTTATAGATTCCGATGCCTCACTTCAGGTTTACTGTATCCCTTGGACCTTCCTATTGACGATGAGACACAGAAATCGCATCGGAATTAAATAGAAAAAGCACAATGCCGACTTAAGTACAAGGAGACTGACTCTTCCTACTCTCTATGTTTTGAACCATTCCTGTGACACTAGTTTGTTATTCAGATGCTTCACTTGAGGTTTACTGTATCCCTCGGACCTTCTTATGGACGATGAAACACAGAAATTGCATCGGAATGAAATACAAAAGGCACAATGCCGAATTAAGTACAAGAAGACTGACTCTTCCAACTCTCAATGTTTTGAATCATTCCTGTGACACTAGTTATAGATTCCGATGCTTCACTTTAGGTTTACTGTATCCCTCTGACTTTCTTATTGACGATGAAACACAGAAATTGCATCGGAATTAAATAGAAAAGGCCCAATACCGACTTAAGTACAAGAAGATTGATTCTTCCTACTGTCTATGTTTTGAACCATTCCTGTGACACTAGTTATAGAATCCGATGCCTCACTTCAGGTTTACTGTATCCCTTGGACGTTCTTATTGACGATGAAACACAGAAATTGCATCGGAATTAAATACAAAAGTCACAATGCCGACTAAAGTAAAAGAAGACTGACTCATCTTACAGTCTATGTTTTGAACCATTCTTACGACACTAGTTATAGATTCCGATGCTTCACTCCAGGTTTACTGTATCCCTTGGACCTTCATATTGACGATGAAACACAGAAAATGCATCGGAATTAAATAAAAAAGGCACAATGCCGACGTAAGTACAAGGAGACTGACTTTTCTTACTGTCTATGTTTTGAACCATTCCTGTGACACTAGTTACAGATTCCGATGCTTCACTCCAGGTTTACTGTATCCCTTGGACCTACATATTGACGATGAAACACAGAAAATGCATCGGAATTAAATACAAAAGGCACAATGCCGACTTAAGTACAAGAAGACTGACTCTTCTTACTGACTATGTTTTGAACCATTCCTGTGACACTAGTTATAGATTCCGATGCTTCACATCAGGTTTACTGTATCCATCTGACCTTCTAATTGACGATAAAACAAAGAAATTACATGGGAATTAAATACAAATGGCATAATGCCGACTTAAGTACAAGAAGACCGACTCTTCTTACTGTCTCTTTTTTGAACCATTCCTGTGAAGCTAGTTATCGATTCCGATGCTTCACTTCAGATTTACTGTACCCTCTGACGTTCTTATTGACGATGAAACACAGAAATTGCGTCGGAAATAAATACTTAAGGCACAATGCCGAATTAAGTACAAGAAGACTTACTCTTCTTACTGTCTACGCTTTGAACCATTCCTGTGACACTAGTTATAGATTCCGATGCTTCACTCTAGTTTTACAGTATCCCTTGGACCTTCTTATTGACGATGAAACACATAAATTGCATCGGAATAAAATAAAAAAGGAACAATGCCGACATAAGTACAAGAAGACTGACTCTGCTTACTGTCTATGTTTTGAACTATTTCAGTGACACTAGGTATAGGTTTCGATGCTTCACTTCAGGTTTACTGTATCCCTTGGACCTTCTTATTGACGGTGAAACACAGAAATTACATCGGAATTAAATACAAAAGGCACAATGCCGACTTAAGTACAAGAAGACTGAATCTTCTTACCTACTGTGTTTTGAACCATTCCTGTGACACTAGTAATAAATTCTGATGCTTCACTACAGGTTTACTGTATCCCTTGGACCTTCTTATTGAGGATGAAACACGGAAATTGCATCGGAATGAAATACAAAATAAACAATGCCGACATAAGTACAAGAAGACTGACTCATCTTACTGTCTATGTTTTAAACCATTCCTGTGACACTAGTTATAGATTCCGATGCATCACTCCAGGTTTACTGTATCCCTTGGTCCTTCATATTGACGATGAAACACAGAAATTGCATCGGAATTAAATACAAAAAGCACAATGCCGACCTAAAAACAAGAAGACTGACTCTTCCTACTGACTATGTTTTGAACCAATCCTGTGACACTAGTTACAGATTCCGATGCTTCACTTAAGTTTTACTGTATCCCTCTGGTCTTCTTATTCACGATAAAACACAGAAATTACATCGGAATTAAATACAAAAGGCACAATGCCGACTTAAGTCCAAGAAGACTGACTCTTCTTACTGTCTATGTTTTGAACCATATCTGTGATACTAGTTATAGATTTGGATGCTTCACTTCAGGTTTACTGTATCCCTTGGACCATCTTATTGACGATAAAACACAGAAAGTGCATCGGAATTAAATACATTAGGCACAATGCCGACTTAAGTACAAGAAGACTGACACTTCTTACTGACTATGTTTTGAACCATTCCTGTGACACTAGTTATAGATTCTGATGCTTCACTTCAGGTTTACTGTATCCCTTGGACATTCTTATTGGCGATGAAACACTGAAATTGCATCGGAATTAAATACAAAAGGCACAATGCCGACTTAAGTACAAGAAGACTGACTCATCCTACTGTCTATGTTTTGAACCATTCCTGTGACACTAGTTATAGATTCCGATGCTTCCCTGCAGGTTTACTGTATCGATTGGACCTTCTTATTGACGATGAAACACAGAAATTGCAACGGAAATAAATAGAAATGGCACAATGCCGACTTAAGTATAAGAAGACTGACATTTCTTACTAACTATGGTTTGAACCCTTCCTGTGACACTAGTTATAGATTCCGATGCCTCACTTCAGGTTTACTGTATCCCTTGGACCTTCCTGTTGACGATGAGACACAGAAATCGCGTCGGAATTAAATAGAAAAAGCACAATGCCGACTTAAGTACAAGGAGACTGACTCTTCCTACTCTCTATGTTTTGAACCATTCCTGTGACACTAGTTACAGATTCCGATGCTTCACTCCACGTTTACTGTATCCCTTGGACCTTCTTATTGACGATGATACACAGAAATTGCATCGGAATTAAATACAAAAGGCACAATGCCGACTTAAGGCCAAGAAGACTGACTCATCCTACTGTCTATGCTTTGAACCATTCCTGTGACACTAGTTATAGTTTCCGATGCTTCACTTCAGGTTCACTGTATCCCTTGGACCTTCTTATTGACGATGAAACACAGAAATTTCATCGGAATTAAATAGAAGAGGCACAATGCCGACTTAAGTACAAGAAGACTGACTCTTCACACTGTCTATGTTTTGAACCATTCCTGTGACACTAGTTGTAGATTCCGATGCTTCACTTCAGGTTTACTGTATCCCTCTGCCCTTCTTATTGGCGTTCAAACACAGAAATTGCATCGGAATTAAATACAAAAGGCACAATGCCGACTTAAGTACAAGAAGACTGACTCTTCTTCTGTCCATGTTTTGAACCATTCCTGTGACACTAGTTATAGATTCCGATGCTACCCTGCAGGTTTACTGTGTCCCTTGGACCTTCTTATTGACGATGAAACACAGAAATTGCGTCGGAATTAAATAAAAATGGCACAATGCCGACTTAAGTACAAGAAGACTGACTCTTCCTACTCTCTATGCTTTGAACCATTCCTGTGACACTAGTTCTTTATTCCGATGCTTCACTTGAGGTTTAATGTATCCCTCGGACCTTCTTATGGACGATGAAACACAGAAATTGCATCGGAATGAAATACAAAAGGCACAATGCCGACTTAAGTACAAGAAGGCTGACTCTTCCAACTCTCAATGTTTTGAACCATTCCTGTGACACTAGTTATAGATTCCGATGCTTCACTTTAGGTTTACTGTATCCCTCTGACTTTCTTATTGACGATGAAACACAGAAATTGCATCGGACTTAAATACAAAAGGCACAATGCCAAATTAAGTACAAGAAGTCTGGCTCTTCTTACTGACTATGCTTTGAACCATTCCTGTGACACTAGTTTTTCGATTCCGATGCTTCACTTCAGATTCACTGTATTCCTTGGACCTTCTTATTGGCGATGAAACACGGAATTTGCATCGGAATTAAATACAAAAGGCACAATGCCGACTTAAGTACAAGAAGACTGACTCATATTCCTGTCCATGCTTTGAACCATTCCTGTGAAACTAGTTATAGATTCCGATGCTTCACTCCAGGTTTACTGTATCCCTTGGACCTTCATATTGACGATGAAACACAGAAATTACATCGGAATTGAATACAAAAGGCACAATGCCGACTTAAGTACAAGAAGACTGACTCTTCTTACTGTCTATGCTTTAAACCATTCCTGTGACACCAGTTATAGATTCCGATGCTTCACTTCAGATTTATTGTATCCCTCTGACGTTCTTATTGACGATGAAACACAGAAATTGCGTCGGAATTAAATGCAAAAGGCACAATGCCGAGTTAAGTACAAGAAGACTGACTCTTCTTACTGTCTATGTTTTGAAACATTCCTGTGTCACTAGTTATAGATTCCGATGCTTCACTCTAGGTTTACTGTATCCCTTGGACCTTCTTATTGACGGTGAAACACAGAAATTGCATCGGAATTAAATAAAAAAGGCACAATGCCGAGTTAAGTACAAGAAGACTGACTCTTCTTACTGTCTATGTTTTGAACCATTCCTGTGTCACTAGTTATCGATTCCGATGCTTCACTCTAGGTTTACTGTATCCCTTGGACCTTCTTATTGACGGTGAAACACAGAAATTGCATCGGAATTAAATAAAAAAGGCACAATGCCGATTTAAGTACAATAAGACTGACTCTTCTTACTGTCTATGCTTTGAACCATTCCTGTGTCACTAGTTATAGATTCCGATGCTTCACTCTAGGTTTACTGTATCGGTTGGACCTTCTTATTGACGATGAAACACAGAAATTGCATCGGAAATTAATAGAAAAAGCACAATGCCGACTTACGTACAAGAAGACTGACTCTTCCAGCTCTCTATGCTTCGAACCATTCCTGTGACACTAGTATTTTATTCCGATGCTTCACTTGAGGTTTACTGTATCCCTCTGACCATCTTATGGACGATGAAACACAGAAATTGCATCGGAATGAAATAAAAAAGCACAATGCCGACTTAAGTACAAGAAGACTGACTCTTCCAGCTCTCTATGCTTTGAACCATTCCTGTGGCACTAGTTATAGATTCCGATGCTTCATTTCAGGTTTACTGTATCCCTCTTACTTTCTTATTGACGATGAAACACAGAAATTGCATCGGTATTAAACAGAAAAGGCACAATACCGACTTAAGTACAAGGAGACTGACTCTTCCCACTATCTATGTTTTGAACCATTCTTGTGACACTAGAAATAGATTCCGATGCTTCACTTCAGGTTTACTGTATCCCTTGGACCTTCTTATTGACGATGGAACACAGAAATTGCATTGGATTTAAATACAAAAGGCACAATGCTGACTTAAGTACAAGAAGACTGAGTCATCTTACTGTCTATGCTTTGAACCATTCCTGTGACACTAGTTTTAGATTCCAATGAATCACTCCAGGTTTACTGTATCCCTTGGACCTTCATAATGACGATGAAACACAGAAATTGCATCGGAATTAAATACAAAAGCACAATGCCGACTTAAGTACAAGAACACTGACTCTTCTTACTGTCTATGCTTTGAACCATTCCTGTACACTAGTTTTAGATTCCGATGCTTCACTTCAGGTTTACTGTATCCCTTGGACCTTCTTATTGGCGATGAAACACAGAAATTGCATCGGAATTAAATACAAAAGGCACAATGCCGACTTAAGTACAAGAAGACTGACTCATATTACTGTCTATGTTTTGAACCATTCCTGTGAAACTAGTTGTAGATTCCGATGCTTCACTCCAGGTTTACTGTATCCCTTGGACCTTCTTACTGACGATGAAACACAGAAATTGCATCGGAATTAAATACAAAAGGCACAAGGCCAACTTAAGTACAGGAAGACTGACTCCTCTTACTATGTTTTGAACCATTCCTGTGACACTAGTTATAGATTCTGATGCTTCACTTCAGGTTTACTGTATCCCTTGTACCTTCTTATTGGCGATGAAACACAGAAATTTCATCGGAATTAAATACAAAAGGCACAATGCCGACTTAAGTACAAGAAGACTGACTCATATTCCTGTCCATGCTTTGAACCATTCCTGTGAAACTAGTTATAGATTCCGATGCTTCACTCCAGGTTTACTGTATCCCTTGGACCTTCATATTGACGATGTAACACAGAAATTACATCGGAATTGAATACAAAAGGCTCAATGCCGACTTAAGTACAAGAAGACTGACTCTTCTTACTGGCTATGCTTTAAACCATTCCTGTGACACTAGTTATAGATTCCGATGCTTCACTTCAGATTTATTGTATTCCTCTGACGTTCTTATTGACGATGAAACACAGAAATTGCGTCGGAATTAAATGCAAAAGGCACAATGCCGAGTTAAGTACAAGGAGACTGACTCTTCTTACTGTCTATGTTTTGAACCATTCCTGTGTCACTAGTTATAGATTCCGATGCTTCACTCTAGGTTTACTGTATCCCTTGGACCTTCTTATTGACGGTGAAACACAGAAATTGAATCGGAATTAAATAAAAAAGACACAATGCCGAGTTAAGTACAAGAAGACTGACTCTTCTTACTGTCTATGTTTTGAACCATTCCTGTGTCACTAGTTATAGATTCCGATGCTTCACTCTAGGTTTACTGTATCCCTTGGACCTTCTTATTGACGATGGAACACAGAAATTGCATTGGATTTAAATACAAAAGGCACAATGCTGACTTAAGTACAAGAAGACTGACTCATCTTACTGTCTATGCTTTGAACCATTCCTGTGACACTAGTTTTAGATTCCGATGCTTCACTATAGGTTTACTGTATCCCTTGGACCTTCATAATGACGATGAAACACAGAAATTGCATCGGAATTAAATACAAAAGCACAATGCCGACTTAAGTACAAGAACACTGACTCTTCTTACTGACTATGTTTTGAACCATTCCTGTGACACTAGTTATAGTTTCCGATGCTTCACTTCAGGTTTACTGTATCCCTCTCACCTTCTTACTGACGATAAAACACAGAAATTACATAGGAAATTAATACAAAAGGAACAATGCTGACTTAATGACAAGAAGACTGACTCTTCTTACTGTCTATGTTTTGTACCATTCCTGTGACAATAGTTACAGATTCCGATGCTTCACTTCAGATTCACTGTATCCCTCTGACGTTCTTATTGACGATGAAACACAGAAATTGCGTCGGAATTAAATACAAAAGACACAATGCGACCTAAGTACAAGAAGACTGGCTCTTCTTACTGACTATGCTTTGAACCATTCCTGTGACACTAGTTATAGATTTCGATGCTTCACTTCAGGTTTACTGTATCCCTTGGACCTTCTTATTGGCAATGAAACACAGAAATTGCATCGGAATTGAATACAAAAGGCACAATGTCGACTTCAGTACTAGAAGACTGACTCATCTTACTGTCTATGTTTTGAACCGTTCCTGTGACACTAGTTATAGATTTCGATGCTTCACTTCAGATTTATTGTATCCCTCTGACGTTCTTATTGACGATGAAACACAGAAATTGCGTCGGAATTAAATACAAAAGGCACAAGGCCGACTTAAGTACAAGAAGACTGACACTTCTTACTGACTATGTTTTGAACCATTCCTGTGACACTAGTTATAGATTCTGATGCTTCACTTCAGGTTTACTGTATCCCTTGGACATTCTTATTGGCGATGAAACACTGAAATTGCATCGGAATTAAATACAAAAGGCACAATGCCGACTTAAGTACAAGAAGACTGACTCATCCTACTGTCTATGTTTTGAACCATTCCTGTGACACTAGTTATAGATTCCGATGCTTCCCTGCAGGTTTACTGTATCGATTGGACCTTCTTATTGACGATGAAACACAGAAATTGCAACGGAAATAAATAGAAATGGCACAATGCCGACTTAAGTATAAGAAGACTGACATTTCTTACTAACTATGGTTTGAACCCTTCCTGTGACACTAGTTATAGATTCCGATGCCTCACTTCAGGTTTACTGTATCCCTTGGACCTTCCTGTTGACGATGAGACACAGAAATCGCGTCGGAATTAAATAGAAAAAGCACAATGCCGACTTAAGTACAAGGAGACTGACTCTTCCTACTCTCTATGTTTTGAACCATTCCTGTGACACTAGTTACAGATTCCGATGCTTCACTCCACGTTTACTGTATCCCTTGGACCTTCTTATTGACGATGATACACAGAAATTGCATCGGAATTAAATACAAAAGGCACAATGCCGACTTAAGTCCAAGAAGACTGACTCATCCTACTGTCTATGCTTTGAACCATTCCTGTGACACTAGTTATAGTTTCCGATGCTTCACTTCAGGTTCACTGTATCCCTTGGACCTTCTTATTGACGATGAAACACAGAAATTTCATCGGAATTAAATAGAAGAGGCACAATGCCGACTTAAGTACAAGAAGACTGACTCTTCACACTGTCTATGTTTTGAACCATTCCTGTGACACTAGTTGTAGATTCCGATGCTTCACTTCAGGTTTACTGTATCCCTCTGCCCTTCTTATTGGCGTTCAAACACAGAAATTGCATCGGAATTAAATACAAAAGGCACAATGCCGACTTAAGTACAAGAAGACGGACTCTTCTTCTGTCCATGTTTTGAACCATTCCTGTGACACTAGTTATAGATTCCGATGCTACCCTCCAGGTTTACTGTGTCCCTTGGACCTTCTTATTGACGATGAAACACAGAAATTGCGTCGGAATTAAATAAAAATGGCACAATGCCGACTTAAGTACAAGAAGACTGACTCTTCCTACTCTCTATGCTTTGAACCATTCCTGTGACACTAGTTCTTTATTCCGATGCTTCACTTGAGGTTTAATGTATCCCTCGGACCTTCTTATGGACGATGAAACACAGAAATTGCATCGGAATGAAATACAAAAGGCACAATGCCGACTTAAGTACAAGAAGGCTGACTCTTCCAACTCTCAATGTTTTGAACCATTCCTGTGACACTAGTTATAGATTCCGATGCTTCACTTTAGGTTTACTGTATCCCTCTGACTTTCTTATTGACGATGAAACACAGAAATTGCATCGGACTTAAATACAAAAGGCACAATGCCAAATTAAGTACAAGAAGTCTGGCTCTTCTTACTGACTATGCTTTGAACCATTCCTGTGACACTAGTTTTTCGATTCCGATGCTTCACTTCAGATTCACTGTATTCCTTGGACCTTCTTATTGGCGATGAAACACGGAATTTGCATCGGAATTAAATACAAAAGGCACAATGCCGACTTAAGTACAAGAAGACTGACTCATATTCCTGTCCATGCTTTGAACCATTCCTGTGAAACTAGTTATAGATTCCGATGCTTCACTCCAGGTTTACTGTATCCCTTGGACCTTCATATTGACGATGAAACACAGAAATTACATCGGAATTGAATACAAAAGGCACAATGCCGACTTAAGTACAAGAAGACTGACTCTTCTTACTGTCTATGCTTTAAACCATTCCTGTGACACCAGTTATAGATTCCGATGCTTCACTTCAGATTTATTGTATCCCTCTGACGTTCTTATTGACGATGAAACACAGAAATTGCGTCGGAATTAAATGCAAAAGGCACAATGCCGAGTTAAGTACAAGAAGACTGACTCTTCTTACTGTCTATGTTTTGAAACATTCCTGTGTCACTAGTTATAGATTCCGATGCTTCACTCTAGGTTTACTGTATCCCTTGGACCTTCTTATTGACGGTGAAACACAGAAATTGCATCGGAATTAAATAAAAAAGGCACAATGCCGAGTTAAGTACAAGAAGACTGACTCTTCTTACTGTCTATGTTTTGAACCATTCCTGTGTCACTAGTTATAGATTCCGATGCTTCACTCTAGGTTTACTGTATCCCTTGGACCTTCTTATTGACGGTGAAACACAGAAATTGCATCGGAATTAAATAAAAAAGGCACAATGCCGATTTAAGTACAATAAGACTGACTCTTCTTACTGTCTATGCTTTGAACCATTCCTGTGTCACTAGTTATAGATTCCGATGCTTCACTCTAGGTTTACTGTATCGGTTGGACCTTCTTATTGACGATGAAACACAGAAATTGCATCGGAAATTAATAGAAAAAGCACAATGCCGACTTACGTACAAGAAGACTGACTCTTCCAGCTCTCTATGCTTCGAACCATTCCTGTGACACTAGTATTTTATTCCGATGCTTCACTTGAGGCTTACTGTATCCCTCTGACCATCTTATGGACGATGAAACACAGAAATTGCATCGGAATGAAATAAAAAAGCACAATGCCGACTTAAGTACAAGAAGACTGACTCTTCCAGCTCTCTATGCTTTGAACCATTCCTGTGGCACTAGTTATAGATTCCGATGCTTCATTTCAGGTTTACTGTATCCCTCTTACTTTCTTATTGACGATGAAACACAGAAATTGCATCGGTATTAAACAGAAAAGGCACAATACCGACTTAAGTACAAGGAGACTGACTCTTCCCACTATCTATGTTTTGAACCATTCTTGTGACACTAGAAATAGATTCCGATGCTTCACTTCAGGTTTACTGTATCCCTTGGACCTTCTTATTGACGATGGAACACAGAAATTGCATTGGATTTAAATACAAAAGGCACAATGCTGACTTAAGTACAAGAAGACTGAGTCATCTTACTGTCTATGCTTTGAACCATTCCTGTGACACTAGTTTTAGATTCCAATGAATCACTCCAGGTTTACTGTATCCCTTGGACCTTCATAATGACGATGAAACACAGAAATTGCATCGGAATTAAATACAAAAGCACAATGCCGACTTAAGTACAAGAACACTGACTCTTCTTACTGTCTATGCTTTGAACCATTCCTGTACACTAGTTTTAGATTCCGATGCTTCACTTCAGGTTTACTGTATCCCTTGGACCTTCTTATTGGCGATGAAACACAGAAATTGCATCGGAATTAAATACAAAAGGCACAATGCCGACTTAAGTACAAGAAGACTGACTCATATTACTGTCTATGTTTTGAACCATTCCTGTGAAACTAGTTGTAGATTCCGATGCTTCACTCCAGGTTTACTGTATCCCTTGGACCTTCTTACTGACGATGAAACACAGAAATTGCATCGGAATTAAATACAAAAGGCACAAGGCCAACTTAAGTACAGGAAGACTGACTCCTCTTACTATGTTTTGAACCATTCCTGTGACACTAGTTATAGATTCTGATGCTTCACTTCAGGTTTACTGTATCCCTTGTACCTTCTTATTGGCGATGAAACACAGAAATTTCATCGGAATTAAATACAAAAGGCACAATGCCGACTTAAGTACAAGAAGACTGACTCATATTCCTGTCCATGCTTTGAACCATTCCTGTGAAACTAGTTATAGATTCCGATGCTTCACTCCAGGTTTACTGTATCCCTTGGACCTTCATATTGACGATGTAACACAGAAATTACATCGGAATTGAATACAAAAGGCTCAATGCCGACTTAAGTACAAGAAGACTGACTCTTCTTACTGGCTATGCTTTAAACCATTCCTGTGACACTAGTTATAGATTCCGATGCTTCACTTCAGATTTATTGTATTCCTCTGACGTTCTTATTGACGATGAAACACAGAAATTGCGTCGGAATTAAATGCAAAAGGCACAATGCCGAGTTAAGTACAAGGAGACTGACTCTTCTTACTGTCTATGTTTTGAACCATTCCTGTGTCACTAGTTATAGATTCCGATGCTTCACTCTAGGTTTACTGTATCCCTTGGACCTTCTTATTGACGGTGAAACACAGAAATTGAATCGGAATTAAATAAAAAAGACACAATGCCGAGTTAAGTACAAGAAGACTGACTCTTCTTACTGTCTATGTTTTGAACCATTCCTGTGTCACTAGTTATAGATTCCGATGCTTCACTCTAGGTTTACTGTATCCCTTGGACCTTCTTATTGACGATGGAACACAGAAATTGCATTGGATTTAAATACAAAAGGCACAATGCTGACTTAAGTACAAGAAGACTGACTCATCTTACTGTCTATGCTTTGAACCATTCCTGTGACACTAGTTTTAGATTCCGATGCTTCACTATAGGTTTACTGTATCCCTTGGACCTTCATAATGACGATGAAACACAGAAATTGCATCGGAATTAAATACAAAAGCACAATGCCGACTTAAGTACAAGAACACTGACTCTTCTTACTGACTATGTTTTGAACCATTCCTGTGACACTAGTTATAGTTTCCGATGCTTCACTTCAGGTTTACTGTATCCCTCTCACCTTCTTACTGACGATAAAACACAGAAATTACATAGGAAATTAATACAAAAGGAACAATGCTGACTTAATGACAAGAAGACTGACTCTTCTTACTGTCTATGTTTTGTACCATTCCTGTGACAATAGTTACAGATTCCGATGCTTCACTTCAGATTCACTGTATCCCTCTGACGTTCTTATTGACGATGAAACACAGAAATTGCGTCGGAATTAAATACAAAAGACACAATGCGACCTAAGTACAAGAAGACTGGCTCTTCTTACTGACTATGCTTTGAACCATTCCTGTGACACTAGTTATAGATTTCGATGCTTCACTTCAGGTTTACTGTATCCCTTGGACCTTCTTATTGGCAATGAAACACAGAAATTGCATCGGAATTGAATACAAAAGGCACAATGTCGACTTCAGTACAAGAAGACTGACTCATCTTACTGTCTATGTTTTGAACCGTTCCTGTGACACTAGTTATAGATTTCGATGCTTCACTTCAGATTTATTGTATCCCTCTGACGTTCTTATTGACGATGAAACACAGAAATTGCGTCGGAATTAAATACAAAAGGCACAAGGCCGACTTAAGTACAAGAAGACTGACTCCTCTTACTATGCTTTGAACCATTCCTGTGACACTAGTTATAGATTCTGATGCTTCACTTCAGGTTTACTGTATCCCTTGGACCTTCTTATTGGCGATGAAACACAGAAATTGCATCGGAATTAAATACAAAAGGCACACTGCCGACTTAAGTACAAGAAGACTGACTCAAATTACTGTCTATGTTTTGAACCATTCCTGTGAAACTAGTTGTAGATTCCGATGCTTCACTCCAGGTTTACTGTATCCCTTGGACCTTCTTATTGACGATGAAACACAGAAATTGCATCGGAATTAGATACAAAAGGCACAAGGCCGACTTAAGTACAAGAAGACTGACTCTTCTTACTGTCTATGCTTTAAACCATTCCTGTGACACTAGTTATAGATTCCGATGCTTCACTTCAGATTTATTGTATCCCTCTGACGTTCTTATTGACGATGAAACACAGAAATTGCGTCGGAATTAAATGCAAAAAGCACAATGCCGAGTTAAGTACAAGAAGAGTGACACTTCTTACTGTCTATGTTTTGAACCATTCCTGTGTCACTAGTTATAGATTCCGATGCTTCACTCTAGGTTTACTGTATCCCTTGGACCTTCTTATTGACGGTGAAACACAGAAATTGCATCGGAATTAAATAAAAAAGGCACAATGCCGATTTAAGTACAATAAGACTGACTCTTCTTACTGTCTATGTTTGAACCATTCCTGTGTCACTAGTTATAGATTCCGATGCTTCACTCTAGGTTTACTGTATCCGTTGGACCTTCTTATTGACGATGAAACACAGAAATTGCATCGGAATGAAATAGAAAAAGCACAATGCCGACTTAAGTACAAGAAGACTGACTTTTCCTACTCTCTATGTTTGAACCATTCCTGTGACACTAGTATTTTATTCCGATGCTTCACTTGAGGTTTACTGTATCCCTCTGACCATCTTATGGACGATGAAACACAAAAATTGCATCGGAATGAAATACAAAAGCACAATGCCGACTTAAGTACAAGAAGACTGACTCTTCCAGCTCTCTATGCTTTGAACCATTCCTGTGGCACTAGTTATAGATTCCGATGCTTCATTTCAGGTTTACTGTATCCCTCTTACTTTCTTATTGACGATGAAACACAGAAATTGCATCGGTATTAAGCAGAAAAGGCACAATACCGACTTAAGTACAAGGAGACTGACTCTTCCCACTATCTATGTTTTGAACCATTCTTGTGACACTAGATATAGATTCCGATGCTTCACTTCAGGTTTACTGTATCCCTTGGACCTTCTTATTGACGATGGAACACAGAAATTGCATTGGATTTAAGTACAAAAGGCACAATGCTGACTTAAGTACACGAAGACTGACTCATCTTACTGTCTATGCTTTGAACCATTCCTGTGACACTAGTTTTAGATTCCGATGCTTCACTCCAGGTTTACTGTATCCCTTGGACCTTCATAATGACGATGAAACACAGAAATTGCATCGGAATTAAATACAAAAGCACAATGTCGACTTAAGTACAAGAACACTGACTCTTCTTACTGTCTATGCTTTGAACCATTCTTGTGACACTAGTTTTAGATTCCGATGCTTCACTTCAGGTTTACTGTATCCCTTGGACCTTCTTATTGGCGATGAAACACAGAAATTGCATCGGAATTAAATACAAAAGGCACAATGCCGACTTAAGTACAAGAAGACTGACTCATATTACTGTCTATGTTTTGAACCATTCCTGTGAAAGTAGTTGTAGATTCCGATGCTTCACTCCAGGTTTACTGTATCCCTTGGACCTTCTTATTGACGATGAAACACAGAAATTGCATCGGAATTAAATACAAAAGGCACAAGGCCGACTTAAGTACAGGAAGACTGACTCCTCTTACTATGTTTTGAACCATTCCTGTGACACTAGTTATAGATTCTGATGCTTCACTTCAGGTTTACTGTATCCCTTGGACCTTCTTATTGGCGATGAAACACAGAAATTGCATCGGAATTAAATACAAAAGGCACAATGCCGACTTAAGTACAAGAAGACTGACTCATATTCCTGTCCATGCTTTGAACCATTCCTGTGAAACTAGTTATAGATTCCGATGCTTCACTCCAGGTTTACTGTATCCCTTGGACCTTCATATTGACGATGAAACACAGAAATTACATCGGAATTGAATACAAAAGGCACAATGCCGACTTAAGTACAAGAAGACTGACTCTTCTTACTGTCTATGCTTTAAACCATTCCTGTGACACTAGTTATAGATTCCGATGCTTCACTTCAGATTTATTGTATTCCTCTGACGTTCTTATTGACGATGAAACACAGAAATTGCGTCGGAATTAAATGCAAAAGGCACAATGCCGAGTTAAGTATAAGGAGACTGACACTTCTTACTGTCTATGTTTTGAACCATTCCTGTGTCACTAGTTATAGATTCCGATGCTTCACTCTAGGTTTACTGTATCCCTTGGACCTTCTTATTGACGGTGAAACACAGAAATTGAATCGGAATTAAATAAAAAAGGCACAATGAGGAGTTAAGTACAAGAAGACTGACTCTTCTTACTGTCTATGTTTTGAACCATTCCTGTGTCACTAGTTATAGATTCCGATGCTTCACTCTAGGTTTACTGCATCCCTTGGACCTTCTTATTGACGGTGAAACACAGAAATTGCATCGGAATTAAATAAAAAAGGCACAATGCCGATTTAAGTACAATAAGACTGACTCTTCTTACTGTCTATGCTTTGAACCATTCCTGTGTCACTAGTTATAGATTCCGATGCTTCACTCTAGGTTTACTGTATCCCTTGGACCTTCTTATTGACGATGGAACACAGAAATTGCATTGGATTTAAATACAAAAGGCACAATGCTGACTTAAGTACAAGAAGACTGACTCATCTTACTGTCTATGCTTTGAACCATTCCTGTGACACTAGTTCTAGATTCCGATGCTTCACTCCAGGTTTACTGTATCCCTTGGACCTTCATAATGACGATGAAACACAGAAATTGCATCGGAATTAAATACAAAAGCACAATGCCGACTTAAGTACAAGAACACTGACTCTTCTTACTGACTATGTTTTGAACCATTCCTGTGACACTAGTTATAGTTTCCGATGCTTCACTTCAGGTTTACTGTATCCCTCTGACCTTCTTACTGACGATAAAACACAGAAATTACATAGGAAATAAATACAAAAGGCACAATGCTGACTTAAGTACAAGAAGACTGACTCTTCTTACTGTCTATGCTTTGAACCATTCCTGTGTCACTAGTTATAGATTCCGATGCTTCACTCTAGGTTTACTGTATCCCTTGGACCTTCTTATTGACGATGGAACACAGAAATTGCATTGGATTTAAATACAAAAGGCACAATGCTGACTTAAGTACAAGAAGACTGACTCATCTTACTGTCTATGCTTTGAACCAATCCTGTGACACTAGTTATGGATTCCGATGCTTCACTTCAGATTTACTGTATCCCTCTGACGTTCTTATTGACGATGAAACACAGAAATTGCGTCGGAATTAAATACAAAAGGCACAATGCCGAATTAAGTACAAGAAGACTGACTCTTCTTACTGTCTATGTTCTGAAACATTCCTGCGACACTAGTTATGGATTCCGATGCTTCACTCTAGGTTTACTGTATCCCTTGGACCTTCTTATTGACGGTGAAACACAGAAATTGAATCGGAATTAAATAAAAAAGACACAATGCCGAGTTAAGTACAAGAAGACTGACTCTTCTTACTGTCTATGTTTTGAACCATTCCTGTGTCACTAGTTATAGATTCCGATGCTTCACTCTAGGTTTACTGTATCCCTTGGACCTTCTTATTGACGATGGAACACAGAAATTGCATTGGATTTAAATACAAAAGGCACAATGCTGACTTAAGTACAAGAAGACTGACTCATCTTACTGTCTATGCTTTGAACCATTCCTGTGACACTAGTTTTAGATTCCGATGCTTCACTATAGGTTTACTGTATCCCTTGGACCTTCATAATGACGATGAAACACAGAAATTGCATCGGAATTAAATACAAAAGCACAATGCCGACTTAAGTACAAGAACACTGACTCTTCTTACTGACTATGTTTTGAACCATTCCTGTGACACTAGTTATAGTTTCCGATGCTTCACTTCAGGTTTACTGTATCCCTCTCACCTTCTTACTGACGATAAAACACAGAAATTACATAGGAAATTAATACAAAAGGAACAATGCTGACTTAATGACAAGAAGACTGACTCTTCTTACTGTCTATGTTTTGTACCATTCCTGTGACAATAGTTACAGATTCCGATGCTTCACTTCAGATTCACTGTATCCCTCTGACGTTCTTATTGACGATGAAACACAGAAATTGCGTCGGAATTAAATACAAAAGACACAATGCGACCTAAGTACAAGAAGACTGGCTCTTCTTACTGACTATGCTTTGAACCATTCCTGTGACACTAGTTATAGATTTCGATGCTTCACTTCAGGTTTACTGTATCCCTTGGACCTTCTTATTGGCAATGAAACACAGAAATTGCATCGGAATTGAATACAAAAGGCACAATGTCGACTTCAGTACAAGAAGACTGACTCATCTTACTGTCTATGTTTTGAACCGTTCCTGTGACACTAGTTATAGATTTCGATGCTTCACTTCAGATTTATTGTATCCCTCTGACGTTCTTATTGACGATGAAACACAGAAATTGCGTCGGAATTAAATACAAAAGGCACAAGGCCGACTTAAGTACAAGAAGACTGACTCCTCTTACTATGCTTTGAACCATTCCTGTGACACTAGTTATAGATTCTGATGCTTCACTTCAGGTTTACTGTATCCCTTGGACCTTCTTATTGGCGATGAAACACAGAAATTGCATCGGAATTAAATACAAAAGGCACACTGCCGACTTAAGTACAAGAAGACTGACTCAAATTACTGTCTATGTTTTGAACCATTCCTGTGAAACTAGTTGTAGATTCCGATGCTTCACTCCAGGTTTACTGTATCCCTTGGACCTTCTTATTGACGATGAAACACAGAAATTGCATCGGAATTAGATACAAAAGGCACAAGGCCGACTTAAGTACAAGAAGACTGACTCTTCTTACTGTCTATGCTTTAAACCATTCCTGTGACACTAGTTATAGATTCCGATGCTTCACTTCAGATTTATTGTATCCCTCTGACGTTCTTATTGACGATGAAACACAGAAATTGCGTCGGAATTAAATGCAAAAAGCACAATGCCGAGTTAAGTACAAGAAGAGTGACACTTCTTACTGTCTATGTTTTGAACCATTCCTGTGTCACTAGTTATAGATTCCGATGCTTCACTCTAGGTTTACTGTATCCCTTGGACCTTCTTATTGACGGTGAAACACAGAAATTGCATCGGAATTAAATAAAAAAGGCACAATGCCGATTTAAGTACAATAAGACTGACTCTTCTTACTGTCTATGTTTGAACCATTCCTGTGTCACTAGTTATAGATTCCGATGCTTCACTCTAGGTTTACTGTATCCGTTGGACCTTCTTATTGACGATGAAACACAGAAATTGCATCGGAATGAAATAGAAAAAGCACAATGCCGACTTAAGTACAAGAAGACTGACTTTTCCTACTCTCTATGTTTGAACCATTCCTGTGACACTAGTATTTTATTCCGATGCTTCACTTGAGGTTTACTGTATCCCTCTGACCATCTTATGGACGATGAAACACAAAAATTGCATCGGAATGAAATACAAAAGCACAATGCCGACTTAAGTACAAGAAGACTGACTCTTCCAGCTCTCTATGCTTTGAACCATTCCTGTGGCACTAGTTATAGATTCCGATGCTTCATTTCAGGTTTACTGTATCCCTCTTACTTTCTTATTGACGATGAAACACAGAAATTGCATCGGTATTAAGCAGAAAAGGCACAATACCGACTTAAGTACAAGGAGACTGACTCTTCCCACTATCTATGTTTTGAACCATTCTTGTGACACTAGATATAGATTCCGATGCTTCACTTCAGGTTTACTGTATCCCTTGGACCTTCTTATTGACGATGGAACACAGAAATTGCATTGGATTTAAGTACAAAAGGCACAATGCTGACTTAAGTACACGAAGACTGACTCATCTTACTGTCTATGCTTTGAACCATTCCTGTGACACTAGTTTTAGATTCCGATGCTTCACTCCAGGTTTACTGTATCCCTTGGACCTTCATAATGACGATGAAACACAGAAATTGCATCGGAATTAAATACAAAAGCACAATGTCGACTTAAGTACAAGAACACTGACTCTTCTTACTGTCTATGCTTTGAACCATTCTTGTGACACTAGTTTTAGATTCCGATGCTTCACTTCAGGTTTACTGTATCCCTTGGACCTTCTTATTGGCGATGAAACACAGAAATTGCATCGGAATTAAATACAAAAGGCACAATGCCGACTTAAGTACAAGAAGACTGACTCATATTACTGTCTATGTTTTGAACCATTCCTGTGAAAGTAGTTGTAGATTCCGATGCTTCACTCCAGGTTTACTGTATCCCTTGGACCTTCTTATTGACGATGAAACACAGAAATTGCATCGGAATTAAATACAAAAGGCACAAGGCCGACTTAAGTACAGGAAGACTGACTCCTCTTACTATGTTTTGAACCATTCCTGTGACACTAGTTATAGATTCTGATGCTTCACTTCAGGTTTACTGTATCCCTTGGACCTTCTTATTGGCGATGAAACACAGAAATTGCATCGGAATTAAATACAAAAGGCACAATGCCGACTTAAGTACAAGAAGACTGACTCATATTCCTGTCCATGCTTTGAACCATTCCTGTGAAACTAGTTATAGATTCCGATGCTTCACTCCAGGTTTACTGTATCCCTTGGACCTTCATATTGACGATGAAACACAGAAATTACATCGGAATTGAATACAAAAGGCACAATGCCGACTTAAGTACAAGAAGACTGACTCTTCTTACTGTCTATGCTTTAAACCATTCCTGTGACACTAGTTATAGATTCCGATGCTTCACTTCAGATTTATTGTATTCCTCTGACGTTCTTATTGACGATGAAACACAGAAATTGCGTCGGAATTAAATGCAAAAGGCACAATGCCGAGTTAAGTATAAGGAGACTGACACTTCTTACTGTCTATGTTTTGAACCATTCCTGTGTCACTAGTTATAGATTCCGATGCTTCACTCTAGGTTTACTGTATCCCTTGGACCTTCTTATTGACGGTGAAACACAGAAATTGAATCGGAATTAAATAAAAAAGGCACAATGAGGAGTTAAGTACAAGAAGACTGACTCTTCTTACTGTCTATGTTTTGAACCATTCCTGTGTCACTAGTTATAGATTCCGATGCTTCACTCTAGGTTTACTGCATCCCTTGGACCTTCTTATTGACGGTGAAACACAGAAATTGCATCGGAATTAAATAAAAAAGGCACAATGCCGATTTAAGTACAATAAGACTGACTCTTCTTACTGTCTATGCTTTGAACCATTCCTGTGTCACTAGTTATAGATTCCGATGCTTCACTCTAGGTTTACTGTATCCCTTGGACCTTCTTATTGACGATGGAACACAGAAATTGCATTGGATTTAAATACAAAAGGCACAATGCTGACTTAAGTACAAGAAGACTGACTCATCTTACTGTCTATGCTTTGAACCATTCCTGTGACACTAGTTCTAGATTCCGATGCTTCACTCCAGGTTTACTGTATCCCTTGGACCTTCATAATGACGATGAAACACAGAAATTGCATCGGAATTAAATACAAAAGCACAATGCCGACTTAAGTACAAGAACACTGACTCTTCTTACTGACTATGTTTTGAACCATTCCTGTGACACTAGTTATAGTTTCCGATGCTTCACTTCAGGTTTACTGTATCCCTCTGACCTTCTTACTGACGATAAAACACAGAAATTACATAGGAAATAAATACAAAAGGCACAATGCTGACTTAAGTACAAGAAGACTGACTCTTCTTACTGTCTATGCTTTGAACCATTCCTGTGTCACTAGTTATAGATTCCGATGCTTCACTCTAGGTTTACTGTATCCCTTGGACCTTCTTATTGACGATGGAACACAGAAATTGCATTGGATTTAAATACAAAAGGCACAATGCTGACTTAAGTACAAGAAGACTGACTCATCTTACTGTCTATGCTTTGAACCAATCCTGTGACACTAGTTATGGATTCCGATGCTTCACTTCAGATTTACTGTATCCCTCTGACGTTCTTATTGACGATGAAACACAGAAATTGCGTCGGAATTAAATACAAAAGGCACAATGCCGAATTAAGTACAAGAAGACTGACTCTTCTTACTGTCTATGTTCTGAAACATTCCTGCGACACTAGTTATGGATTCCGATGCTTCACTCTAGGTTTACTGTATCCCTTGGACCTTCTTATTGACGATGAAACACGGAAATTGCATCGGAATTAAATAAAAAAGGCACAATGCTGACTTAAGTACAAGAAGACTGACTCTTCCTACTGTCTTTGATTTGAACCATTCCTGTGACACTAGTTATAAATTACGATGCTTCACTTCAGGTTTACTGTATAACTCTGCCCTTCTTATTGACGATGAAACACAGAAATTGCATCGGAATTAAATACAAAAGGCACAATGCCGACTTAACTACAAGAAGACTGACTCTGCTTTCTGTCTATGTTTTGAACCATTTCTAGTGATACTAGTTATAGATTTCGATGCTTCAGTTCAGGTTTATTGTATCCCTTGGACCTTCTTATTGACGATGAAACACAGAAATTGCATCGGAATTAAATACAAAAGGCACAATGACCACTTAAGTACAAGAAGACTGACTCTTCTTACGGACTATGTTTTGAACCATTTCTGTGACACTAGTTATAGATTCTGATGCTTCACTTCAGGTTTACTGTATCCCTTGGACCTTCTTGTTAGCGATGAAACACAGAAATTGCATAGGATTTAAATACAAAAGGCACAATGCCGACTTAAGTACAAGAAGACTGACTAATCTTACTGTCTATGTTTTGAACCATCCTGTGACACTAGTCATAGATTCCGATGCTTCCCTGCAGGTATACTGTATCCCTTGGCCCTTCTTTTTGTCGATGAAACACAGAAATTGCATCGGAATTAAATAGAAAAGGCACAATGCCGACTTAAGTACAAAAAGACTGACGCTTCTTACTGACTATGGTTTGAACCATTCCTGTGACACTAGTTATAGATTCCGATGCTTCACTTCAGGTTTACTGTATCCCTTAGAACTTCGTATTGACGATGAGAAACAGAAATCGCATCGGAATGAAATGGAAAAAGCACAATGCCGACTTAAGTACAAGAAGGCTGACTCTTCCAAATCTCTACGTTTTGAACCATTCCTGTGACACTAGTTTTTTATTCCGATACTTCACTTGCGGTTTACTGTATCCCTCGGACCTTCTTATGGACGATGAAACACAGAAATTGCACCGGAATGAAATACAAAAGGCACAATGACGACTTAAGTACAAGAAGACTGACCCTTCCAACTCTCTATGTTTTGAACCATTCCTGTTACACTAGTTATAGATTCAGATGCTTCACTTCAGGTTTCCTGTATCCCCCTGACTTTCTTATTGACGATGAAACACAGAAATAGAATCGGAATTAAATAGAAAAGGCACAATACCGACCTAAGTACAAGAAAACTGACTCTTCCTACTGTCTATGTTTTGAACCATTCCTGTGACACTAGTTATAGATGCTGATGCTTCACTTCAGCTTTACTGTATCCCTTGGACCTTCTTATTGGCGTTGAAACACAGAAATTGCATCGAAATTAAATACAAAAGGCACAATGCCGACTTAAGTACAAGGAGACTGACTCATCTTACTGTCTATGTTTTGAACCATTCCTTTGACACTAGTTATAGATTCCGATGCTTCACTCCAGGTTTACTGTATCGATTGGACCTTCTTATTGACGATGAAACACAGAAATTGCAACGGAATTAAATAGAAATGGCACAATGCCGACTTAAGTATAAGAAGACTGACATTTCTTACTAACTATGGTTTGAACCCTTCCTGTGACACTAGTTATAAATTCCGATGCCTCACTTCAGGTTTACTGTATCCCTTGGACCTTCCTGTTGACGATGAGACACAGAAATCGCATTGGAATTAAATAGAAAAAGGACAATGCCGACTTAAGTACAAGGAGACTGACTCTTCCTACTCTCTATGTTTTGAACCATTCCTGTGACACTAGTTACAGATTCCGATGCTTCACTCCACGTTTACTGTATCCCTTGGACCTCCTTATTGACGATGATACACAGAAATTGCATCGGAATTAAATACAAAAGGCACAATGCCGACTTAAGTACTAGAAGACTGGCTCTTCTTACTGAGTATGCTTTGAACCATTCCTGTGACACTAGTTATACTTTCCGATGCTTCACTTCAGGTTCACTGTATCCCTTGGACCTTCTTATTGACGATGAAACACAGAAATTTCATCGGAATTAAATAGAAGAGACACAATGCCGACTTAAGTACAAGAAAAGTGACTCTTCACACTGTCTATGTTTTGAACCATTCCTGTGACACTAGTTGTAGATTCCGATGCTTCACTTCAGGTTTACTGTATCCCTCTGCCCTTCTTATTGGCGTTGAAACACAGAAATTGCATCGGAATTAAATACAAAAGGCACAATGCCGACTTAAGTACAAGAAGACTGACTCTTCTTCTGTCCATGTTTTGAACCATTCCTGTGACACTAGTTATAGATTCCGATGCTACCCTGCAGGTTTACTGTATCCCTTGGACCTTCTTATTAACGATGAAACACAGAAATTCCGTCGGAATTAAATAAAAATGGCACAATGCCGACTTAAGTACAAGAAGACTGACTCTTCCTACTCTCTATGCTTTGAACCATTCCTGTGACACTAGTTCTTTATTCCGATGCTTCACTTGAGGTTTAATGTATCCCACGGACCTTCTTAAGGACGATGAAACACAGAAATTGCATCGGAATGAAATACAAAAGGCACAATGCTGACTTAAGTACAAGAAGACTGACTCTTCCAACTCTCTATGTGTTGAACAACTCCTGTGACACTAGTTATAGATTCCGATGATTTACTACACGTTTACTGTATCCCACGGACCTTCTTATGGACGATGAAACACAGAAATTGCATCGGATTGAAATACAAAAGGCAAAATGCCGACTTAAGTACAAGAAGACTGACTCTTCCAACTCTCAATGTTTTGAACCATTCCTGTGACACTAGTTATAGATTCCGATGCTTCACTTCAGGTTTGCTCTATCCCTCTAACTTTCTTATTGACGATGAAACACAGAAATTGCATCGGAAATAAATACAAAAGGCACAATGCCGACATAAGTACAAGAAGACTGACTCTTCTTACTGACTATGTTTTGAACCATTCCAGTGACACTAGTTATAGATTCCGATGCTTCGCTTCACGTTTACTGTATCCCTCTGACCTTCCTATTGACGATAAAACACAGAAATTACATCGGAATTAAATACAAAAGGCACAATGCCGACTTAAGTACAAGAAGACTGACTCTTCTTACTGTCTATGTTTTGAACCATTCCTGTGACACTAGTTATAGTTTCCGATGCTTCACTTCAGATTTACTGTATCCCTCTGACGTTCTTATTGACGATGAAACACAGAAACTGCGTCGGAATTAAATACAAAAGACACAATGCCGACCTAAGTACAAGAAGACTGGCTCTTCTTACTGACTATGCTTTGAACCATTCCTGTGACACTAGTTATAGATTTCGATGCTTCACTTCAGGTTTACTGTATCCCTTGGACCTTCTTATTGGCAATGAAACACAGAAATTGCATCGGAATTGAATACAAAAGGCACAATGTCGACTTCAGTACAAGAAGACTGACTCATCTTACTGTCTATGATTTGAACCATTCCTGTGACACCAGTTATAGATTTCGATGCTTCACTTCAGATTTATTGTATCCCTCTGACGTTCTTATTGACGATGAAACACAGAAATTGCGTCGGAATGAAATACAATAGGCACAAGGTCGACTTAAGTACAGGAAGACTGACTCCTCTTACTATGTTTTGAACCATTCCTGTGACACTAGTTATACATTCTGATGCTTCACTTCAGGTTTACTGTATCCCTTGGACCTTCTTATTGGCGATGAAACACAGAAATTGCATCGGAATTAAATACAAAAGGCACAATGCCGACTTAAGTACAAGAAGACTGACTCATATTACTGTCTATGTTTTGAACCATTCCTGTGAAACTAGTTGTAGATTCCGATGCTTCACTCCAGGTTTACTGTATCCCTTGGACCTTCATATTGACGATGAAACACAGAAATTACATCGGAATTGAATACAAAAGGCACATTGCCGACTTAAGTACAAGAAGACTGACTCTTCTTACTGTCTATGCTTTAAAACATTCCTGTGACACTAGTTATAGATTCCGATGCTTCACTTCAGATTTATTGTATCCCTCTGACGTTCTTATTGACGATGAAACACAGAAATTGCGTCGGAATTAAATGCAAAAGGCACAATGCCGAGTTAAGTACAAGAAGACTGACTCTTCTTACTGTCTATGTTTTGAACCATTCCTGTGTTACTAGTTATAGATTCCGATGCTTCACTCTAGGTTTACTGTATCCCTTGGACCTTCTTATTGACGGTGAAACACAGAAATTGCATCGGAATTAAATAAAAAAGGCACAATGCCGAGTTAAGTACAAGAAGACTGACTCTTCTTACTGTCTATGTGTTGAACCATTCCTGTGTCACTAGTTATACATTCCGATGCTTCACTCTAGGTTTACTGTATCCCTTGGACCTTCTTATTGACGGTGAAACACAGAAATTGCATCGGAACTAAATAAAAAAGGCACAATGCCGATTTAAGTACAATAAGACTGACTCTTCTTACTGTCTATGCTTTGAACCATTCCTGTGACACTAGTTTTAGATTCCGATGCTTCACTCCAGGTTTACTGTATCCCTTGGACCTTTACATTGACGATGAAACACAGAAATTGCGTCGGAATTAAATACAAAAGGCACAATGCCGAATTACATACAAGAAGACTGACTCTTCTTACTGTCTATGTTTTGAACCATTCCTGTGTTACTAGTTATAGATTCCGATGCTTCACTCTAGGTTTACTGTATCCGTTGGACCTTCTTATTGACGATGAAACACAGAAATTGCATCGGAATTAAATAGAAAAAGCACAATGCCGACTTAAGTACAAGAAGACTGACTTTCCCTACTCTCTATGTTTTGAACCATTCCTGTGACACTAGTATTTTATTTCGATGCTTCACTTCAGGTTTACTGTATCCCTTGGACCTTCTTATAGACGATGGAACACAGAAATTGCATTGGATTTAAATACAAAATGCACAATGCTGACTTAAGTACAAGAAGACTGACTCATCTTACTGTCTATGCTTTGAACCATTCCTTTGACACTAGTTATAGATTCCGATGCTTCACTCCAGGTTTACTGTATCCCTTGGACCTTTACATTGACGATGAAACACAGATATTGCGTCGGAATTAAATACAAAAGGCACAATGCCTAATTACGTACAAGAAGACTGACTCTTCTTACTGTCTATGTTTTGAACCATTCCTGCGACACTAGTTATAGATTCCGATGTTTCATTTCAGGTTTACTGTATCCCTCTGACTTTCGTATTGACGATGAAACACAGAAATTGCATCGGTATTAAACAGAAAAGGCACAATACCGACTTAAGTACAAGGAGACTGACTCTTCCCACTATCTATGTTTTGAACCATTCCTGTGACACTAGATATAGATTCCGATGCTTCACTTTAGGTTTACTGTATCCCTTGGACCTTCTTATTGACGATGGAACACAGAAATTGCATTGGAATTAAATACAAAAGGCACAATGCTGACTTAAGTACAAGAAGACTGACTCATCTTACTGTCTATGCTTTTAACCATTCCTGTGACACTAGTTTTAGATTCCCGATGCTTCACTCCAGGTTTACTGTATCCTTTGGACCTTCATAATGACGATGAAACACAGAAATTGCATCGGAATTAAATACAAAAGCACAATGCCGACTTAAGTACAAGAACACTGACCCTTCTTACTGACTATGTTTTGAACCATTGCTCTGACACTAGTTATAGTTTCCGATGCTTCACTTCAGGTTTACTGTATCCCTCTGACCTTCTTACTGACCGATATTAAACACAGAAATTACATCGGAAATAAATACAAAAGGCACAATGCTGACTTAAGTACAAGAAGACTGACTCTTCTTGCTGTCTATGTTTTATACCATTCCTGTGACAATAGTTACAGATTCCGATGCTTCACTTCAGATTAACTGTATCCCTCTGACGTTCTTATTGACAATGAAACACAGAAATTGCGTCGGAATTAAATACAAAAGGCACAATGAAGAATTAAGTACAAGAAGACTGACTCTTCTTACTGTCTATGTTTTGAAACATTCCTGCGACACTAGTTATGGATTCCGATGCTTCACTCTAGGTTTACTGTATCCCTTGGAACTTCTTATTGACGATGAAACACGGAAATTGCATCGGAATTAAATAAAAAAGGCACAATGCCGACTTAAGTACAAGAAGACTGATTCTTTCTACTGACTTTGATTTGAACCTTCCTGTGACACTAGTTATAAATTACGATGCTTCACTTCAGGTTTACTGTATAACTCTGCCCTTCTTATTGACGATGAAACACAGAAATTGCATCGGAATTAAATACAAAAGGCACAATGCCAAATTAACTACAAGAAGACTGACTCTGCTTTCTGTCTATGTTTTGAACCATTTCTTGTGATACTAGTTATAGATTTCGATGCTTCACTCCAGGTTTACTGTATCCCTTGGACCTTCTTATTGACGATGAAACACAGAAATTGCATCGGAATTAAATACAAAAGGCACAATGACGACTTAAGTACAAGGTAGACTGGCTCTTCTTACGAACTATGTTTTGAACCATTCCTGTGACAATAGTTATAGATTCTGATGCTTCACTTCAGGTTTACTGTATCCCTTGGACCTTCTTATTAGCGATGAAACACAATAATTGCTTAGGAATTAAATACAAAAGGCACAATGCCGACTTAAGTACAAGAAGACTGACTCATCTTACTGTCTATGTTTGAACCATTCCTGTGACACTAGTTATAGAATCCGATGCTTCCCTGCAGGTATACTGTATCCCTTGGCCCTTCTTTTTGACGATGAAACACAGAAATTGCACCGGAATTAATAGAGATGGCACAATGCCGACTTAAGTACAAAAAGACTGACGCTTCTTACTGACTATGTTTTGAACCATTCCTGTGACACTAGTTATAGATTCCGATGCTTCATTTCAGGTTTACCGTATCCATTGGACCTTCATATTGACTATGAAACACACAAATTGCATCGGAATTAAATTCAAAAGGCACAATGCCGACTTAAGTACAAGAAGACTGTGACTCTTCTCACTGACTATGTTTTGAACCATTCCTGTGACACTAGTTATAGATTCCGATGCTTCACTTCAGGTTTACTGTATCCCTCTGACCTTCTTGTTGACGATTAAACACAGATATTACATCGGAATTAAATACAAAAATCACAATGCCGACTTAAGTACAAGAAGACTGATTCTTCTTACTGTCTATGTTTTGAACCATTCCTGTGACACTAGTTATAGATTCCGATGCTTCACTTCAGATTTACTGTATCCCTCTGACGTTCTTATTGACGATGAAACACAGAAATTGCGTCGGAATTTAATACAAAAGGCACAATGCCAACTTAAGTACAAGAAGACTGACTCTTCTTACTGTCTATGCTTTGAACCATTCCTGTGACACTAGTTACAGATTCCGATGCTTCACTCCAGGTTTACTGTTTCCCTTGGACCTTCTTATTGACGATGAAACATAGAAATTGCATCGGAATTAAATTCAAAAGGCACAATGCCGTCTTAAGTACAAGAAGACTGGCTCTTCTTACTGACTATGCTTTGAACCATTCCTGTGACACTAGTTACAGATTCCGATGCTTCACTTTAGGTTCACCGTATCCCTTGGACCTTCTTATTGACGATGAAACACAGAAATTTCATCGGAATTAAATAGAAAAGGCACAATGCCGACTTATGTACAAGAAGACTGATTCATCCTACTGTCTATGTTTTGAACCATTCCTGTGACACTAGTTATAGATTCCGATGCTTCACTTCAGGTTTACTGTTTCCCTCTGCCCTTCTTATTGATGATGAAACACAGAAATTGCGTCGGAATTAAATACAAAATGCACAATGCCGTCTCAAGTACAAGAAGACTAACTCTTCGACCTGTCTATGATTTGAACCGCTCCTGTGACACTAGTTACAGATTCCGATGCTTCACTCCAGGTTTACTGTATCCCTTGGACCTTCTTATTGACGATGAAACAGAGAAATTGCATCGGAATTAAATAGAAAAGGCACAATGTCGACTTAAGTACAAGAAGACTGACTCTTCTTACTGTCTATGTTTTGAACCATTCCTGTGACACTAGTTACAGATTCCGATGCTTCACTCCAGGTTTACTGTATCCCTTGGACCTTCTTATTGACGATGAAACACAGAAATTGCATCGGAATTAAATACAAAAGGCACAATGCCGACTTAAGTACAAGAAGACTGGCTCTTCTTACTGACTATGCTTTGAACCATTCCTGTGACACTAGTTATAGATTCCGATGCTTCACTTCAGGTTCACTGTATCCCTTGGACCTTCTTATTGACGATGAAACACAGAAATTGCATCGGAATTAGATAGAAAAGGCACAATGCCGAATTAAGTATAAGAAGACTGATTCTTCCTACTGTCTATGTTTTGAACCATTCCTGTGACACTAGTTATAGATTCCGATGCTTCACTTCAGGTTTACTGTATCCCTCTGCCCTTCTCATTGACGATGAAGCACAGAAATTGCATCGGAATTAAATACAAAAGGCACAATGTCGACTTAAGTACAAGAAGACTGACTCTGCTTTCTGTCTATGTTTTGAACCATTTCTGTGACACTAGTTATAGATTTCGATGCTTCACTTCAGGTTTATTGTATCCCTTGGACCATCTTATTGACGATGAAACACAGAAATTGCATCGGAATTAAATACAAAAGGCACAATGCCGACTTAAGTACAAGAAGACTGATTCTTCTTACTGTCTATGTTTTGAACCATTCCTGTGACACTAGTTATAGATTCCGATGCTTCACTTCAGATTTACTGTATCCCTCTGACGTTCTTATTGACGATGAAACACAGAAATTGCGTCGGAATTTAATACAAAAGGCACAATGCCGATTTAAGTACAAGAAGGCTGACTCATCTTCCTGTCTATGATTTGATCCATTCCTGTGACACAAGTTATAGATTCCGATGCTTCCCTGCAGGTTTACTGTATCCCTTGGCCCCTCTTTTTGACGATGAAACACAGAAATGGCATCGGAATTAAATAGAAAAGGCACAATGCCGACTTAAGTACAAAAAGACTGACGCTTCTTACTGACTATGTTTTTAACCATTCCTGTGACAATAGTTATAGATTCCGATGCTTCACTTCAGGTTTACAGTATCCCCTAGACCTTCCTATTGACGATGAGACACAGAAATCGCATTGGAATGAAATAGAAAAAGAACAATGCCGACTTAAGTACAAGAAGACTGACTCTTCCAACTCTCTATGCTTTGAACCATTCCTGTGACACTAGTTTTTTATTCCGATGCTTCACTTGAGGTTTACTGTATCCCTCGGACCTTCTTATGGACGATGAAACACAGAAATTACATCGGATTGAAATACAAAAGGCACAATGCCGACTTAAGTACAAGAAGACTGACTCTTCCAACTCTCTATGTTTTGAACCATTCCTGTGACACAAGTTATAGATTCAGATGCTTCACTTCCGGTTTACTGTATCCCTCTGACTTTCTTATTGACGATGAAACACAGATATAGTATCGGAATTAAATAGAAAAGGCACAATACCGACCTAAGTGCAAGAAGACAGACTCTTCCTACTGTCTATGTTTTGAACTATTCCTGTGACACTAGTTATAGATTCCGATGCTTCACTTCAGGTTTACTGTATCCCTTGGACCTTCTTATTGACGATGAAACACACAAATTGCATCGGAATTAAATACAAAAGGCACAATTGCGACTTAAGTACATGAAGACTGACTCATCTTACTGTCTATGTTTTGAACCGTTCCTTTGACACTAGTTATAGATTCCGATGCTTCACTCCAGGTTTACTGTATCCCTTGGACCTTCATATTGACGATGAAACACAGAAATTGCATCGGAATTAAATACAAAAGGCACAATGCCGACTTAAGTACAAGAAGACTGTGACTCTTCTTACTGACTATGTTTTGAATCATTCCTGTGACACTAGTTATAGATTCCGATGCTTCACTTCACGTTTACTGAATTCCTCTGACCTTCTTATTGACGATAAAACACAGAAATTTCATCGGAATTAAATACAAATGGAACAATGCCGACTTAAGTACAAGAAGACTGACTCTTCTTACTGTCTATGTTTTGAACCATTCCTGTGACACTAGTTATAGATTCCGATGCTTCACTTCAGATTTACTGTATCCCTCTGACGTTCTTATAGACGATGAAACACAGAATTTGCGTCGGAAATAAATAAAAAAGGCACAATGCCGAATTAAGTACAAGAAGACTAACTCTTCTTACTGTCTATGTTTTGAACCATTCCTGCGACACTAGTTTTTTAATCCGATTCTTCACTTGACGTTTACTGTATCCCTCGGTCCTTCTTATGGACGATGAAACACAGAAATTGCATCGGAATGAAATACAAAAGCCACAATTCCGACTTAAGTACAAGAAGACTGAATCTTCCAAATCTCTATGTTTTGAACCATTCCTGTGACACTAGTTATAGATTCCGATGTTTCATTTCAGGTTTACTGTATCCCTTGGACCTTCTTATTGACGATGAAACACAGAAACTGCATCGGAATTAAATACAAAAGGCACAATGTCGACTTAAGTACAAGAAGAATGACTCTTGCAACTGTCTATGTTTTGAACCATTCGTGTGACACTAGTTATAGATTCCGATGCTTCACTTTAGGTTTACTGTATCCCTCTGACCTTCTTATTGACGATGAAACACAGAAATTGCATAGGAATTAAATAGAAAAGACACAATACCGACTTAACTAAAGGAAGACTGACTCTTCTAACTGACTATGTTTTGAACCATTCATGTGGCACTAGTTATAGATTCCGATTCTTAACTTGGGGATTACTGTATCCCACTGAGCTTCTTAGTGACGATGAAACACAGAAATTGCATCGGAATGAAATACAAAAAGCACAATCCCGAATTAAGTACAAGAAGACTGACTCTTCTTACTGTCTATGTTTGAACCTTTCCTGTGACACTAGTTATAGATTCCGATGATTCACTTCAGCTTTACTGTATCCCTCTGACCTTCTTATTGACGATGAAACACAGAAATTGCTTCAGAATTAAATACATAAGGCACAATGCCGAATTAAGTACAAGAAGACTGACTCTTCTTACTGTCTATGTTTTGAACCATTCCTGTGACATTAGTTATAGACTACGATGCTTCACTCCAGGTTTACTGTATCCCTTGGACCTTCTTATTGACGATGAAACACAGAAATTGCATCGGAATTAAATACAAAAGGCACAATGCCGATTTAAGTAAAAGAAGTCTGACTCTTCTTACTGTCTATGTTTTCAACCATTCCTGTGACACTAGTTATAGATTCCGATGCATCACTCCAGGTGTACTGTATCCCTTGGACCCTCTTATTAACAATGAATCACAGAAATTGCATCAGAATTAAAAAGAAAAGGCATAATGATGACTTAAGTACATGAAGACTGACTCTTCTTACTGACTATGATTTGAACTATTCCTGTGACACTAGTTATAGATTCTGATGCTTCACTTCAGGTTTACTGTATCCCTTGGACCTTCTTATTGACGATAAGACACAGAAATTGCATCGGAATTAAATACAAAGGCACAATACCGACTTAAGTACAAGAAGACTGACTCCTCTTACTGACTATGTTTTGAACCATTCCAGTGACACTAGTCATAGATTCCGATGCTTTACTTCAGGATTACTGTATACCTCGGACCTTCTTATTGACAATGAAACACAGAAATTGCATAGGAATTAAATACAAAAAGCACAATGCCGACTTAAGTACAAGAAGACAGACTCTTCTTACTGTCTATGTATTGAACCATGCCTGTGACACTAGTTACGGATTCCGATGCTTCACTCCAGGTTTACTGTATCCCTTGGACCTTCTTATTGACGATGAAACACGGAAATTGCATCGGAATTAAAAACAATAGGCACAATGCCGACTTAAGTACGAGAAGACTGACTCTTCTTACTGACTATGTTTTGAACCATTCCTGTGTCACTAGTTTTTTAATCCGATGCTTCACTTGACGTTTACTGTATCCCTCGGACCTTCTTATGGACGATGAAACACAGAAATTGCATCGGAATGAAATACAAAAGCCACAATTCCGACTTAAATACAAGAAGACGGAATCTTCCAAATCTCTATGTTTTGAACCATTCCTGCGACACTAGTTATAGATTCCGGTGCTTCACTCCAGGTTTACTGTTCCCCTTGGACCTTCTTATTGACGGTGAAACACAGAAACTGCATCGGAATTAAATACAAAAAGCACAATGACCACTTAAGTACAAGAAGACTGACTCTTCTTACGGACTATGTTTTGAACCATTTCTGTGACACTAGTTATAGATTCTGATGCTTCACTTCAGGTTTACTGTATCCGTTGGACCTTCTTATTAGCGATGAAACACAGAAATTGCATAGGAATTAAATACAAAAGGCACAATGCCGACTTAAGTACAAGAAGACTGACTCATCTTACTGTCTATGTTTTGAACCATCCTGTGACACTAGTCATAGATTCCGATGCTTCCCTGCAGGTATACTGTATCCCTTGGCCCTTCTTTTTGTCGATGAAACACAGAAATTGCATCGGAATTAAATAGAAAAGGCACAATGCCGACTTAAGTACAAAAAGACTGACGCTTCTTACTGACTATGTTTTGAACCATTCCTGTGACACTAGTTATAGATTCCGATGCTTCACTTCAGGTTTACTGTATCCCTTAGAACTTCATATTGACGATGAGACACAGAAATCGCATCGGAATGAAATAGAAAAAGCACAATGCCGACTTAAGTACAAGAAGGCTGACTCTTCCACCTCTCTATGTTTTGAACCATTCCGGTGACACTAGTTTTTTATTCCGATGCTTCACTTGCGGTTTGCTGTATCCCTCGGACCTTCTTATGGACGATGAAACACAGAAATTGCATCGGAATGAAATACAAAAGGCACAATACCGACCTAAGTACAAGAAAACTGACTCTTCCTACTGTCTATGTTTTGAACCATTCCTGTGACACTAGTTATAGATGCTGATGCTTCACTTCAGGTTTACTGTATCCCTTGGACCTTCTTATTGGCGTTGAGACACAGAAATTGCATCGAAATTAAATACAAAAGGCACAATGCCGACTTAAGTACAAGGAGACTGACTCTTCCCACTATCTATGTTTTGAACCATTCCTGTGACACTAGATATAGAATCCGATGCTTCACTTCAGGTTTACTGTATCCCTTGGACCTTCTTATTGACGATGGAACACAGAAATTGCATTGGAATTAAATACAAAAGGCACAATGCTGACTTAAGTACAAGAAGACTGACTCATCTTACTGTCTATGCTTTGAACCATTCCTGTGACACTAGTTTTAGATTCCGATGCTTCACTCCAGGTTTACTGTATCCCTTGGACCTTCATAATGACGATGAAACACAGAAATTGCATCGGAATTAAATACAAAAGCACAATGCCGACTTAAGCACAAGAACACTGACTCTTCTAACTGACTATGATTTGAACCATTCCTGTGACACTAGTTATAGTTTCCGATGCTTCACTTCAGGTTTACTGTATCCCTCTGACCTTCTTACTGACGATAAAACACAGAAATTACATCGGAAATAAATACAAAAGGCACAATGCTGACTTAAGTACAAGAAGACTGACTCTTCTTACTGTCTATGTTTTGTACCATTCCTGTGACAATAGTTACAGATTCCGATGCTTCACTTCAGATTTACTGTATCCCTTTGACGTTCTTATTGACGATGAAACACACAAATTGCGTCGGAATTTAATACAAAAGGCACAATGCCGAATTAAGTACAAGAAGACTGACTCTTCTTACTGTCTATGTTTTGAAACATTCCTGCGACACTAGTTATGGATTCCGATGCTTCACTCTAGGTTTACTGCATCCCTTGGACCATCTTATTGACGATGAAACACGGAAATTGCATCGGAATTAAATAAAAAAGGCACAATGCCGACTTAAGTACAAGAAGACTGATTCTTCCTACTGTCTTTGATTTGAACCATTCCTGTGACACTAGTTATAAATTACGATGCTTCTCCTCAGGTTTACTGTATATCTCTGCCCTTCTTATTGACGATGAAACACAGAAATTGCATCGGAATTAAATACAAAAGGCACAATGCCGACTTAACTACAAGAAGACTGACTCTGCTTTCTGTCTATGTTTTGAACCATTTCTTGTGATACTAGTTATAGATTTCGATGCTTCACTCCAGGTTTACTGTATCCCTTGGACCTTCTTATTGACGATGAAACACAGAAATTGCATCGGAATTAAATACAAAAGGCACAATGACGACTTAAGTACAAGTAGACTGGCTCTTCTTACAGGCTATGCTTTGAACCATTCCTGTGACACTAGTTATAGATTCCGATGCTTCACTTCAGGTTCACTGTATCCCTTGGACCTTCTTATTGACGATGAAACACAGAAATAGCATCGGAATTAAACACAAAAGGCAGAATGACCACTTAAGTACAAGAAGACTGACTCTTCTTACGAACTATGTTTTGAACCATTCCTGTGACAATAGTTATAGATTCTGATGCTTCACTCCAGGTTTACTGTATCCCTTGGACCTTTACATTGACGATGAAACACAGAAATTGCATCGGAATTAAATACAAAATTCACAATGCCGACTTAAGTACAAGAAGACTGTGACTCTTCTCACTGACTATGTTTTGAACCATTCCTGTGACACTAGTTATAGATTCCCATGCTTCACTTCAGGTTTACTGTATCCCTCTGACCTTCTTGTTGACGATTAAACACAGAAATTACATCGGAATTAAATAGAAACAGCACAATGCCGACATAAGTACTAGAAGACTCACTCTTCCTACTCTCTATGTTTTAAACCATTCCTGTGACATTAGTTATAGACTACGATGCTTCACTCCAGGTTAACTGTATCCCTTGGACCTTCTTATTGACGATGAAACACAGAAATTGCATCGGAATTAAATACAGAAGGCACAATGCCGATTAAAGTAAAATAAGTCTGACTCTTCTTACTGTCTATGTTTTCAACCAATCCTGTGACGCTAGTTATAGATTCCGATGCATCACTCCAGGTGTACTGCATCCCTTGGACCCTCTTAATAACAATGAATCACAGAAATTGCATCAGAATTAAAAAGGAAAGGCACAATGATGACTTAAGTACATGAAGACTGACTCTTCTTACTGACTATGTTTTGAACCATTCCTGTGACACTAGGTATAGATTCTGATGCTTCACTTCAGGTTTACTGTATCCCTTGGACCCTCTTTTTGACGATGAAACACAGAAATTGCATCGGAATTAAATACAAAGGCACAATACCGACTTAAGTACAAGAAGACTGACTCCTCTTACTGACTATGTTTTGAACCATTCCAGTGACACTAGTCATAGATTCCGATGCTTTACTCAGGATTACTGTATACCTCGGACCTTCTTATTGACAATGAAACACAGAAATTGCATAGGAAATAAATACAAAAAGCACAATGCCGACTTAAGTACAAGAAGACAGACTCTTCTTACTGTCTATGTATTGAACCATGCCTGCGACACTAGTTACAGATTCCGATGCTTCACTCCAGGTTTACTGTATCCCTTGGACCTTGTTATTGACGATGAAACACGGAAATTGCATCGGAATTAAAAACAATAGGCACAATGCCGACTTAAGTACAAGACGACAGACTCTTCTTACTGTCTATGTATTGAACCATGCCTGTGACACTAGTTATAGATTCCGATGCTTCACTTCAGGTTCACTGTATCCCTTGGACCTTCTTATTGACGATGAAACACAGAAATAACATCGGAATTAAATACAAAAGGCACAATGACCACTTAAGTACAAGAAGACTGACTCTTCTTACGAACTATGTTTTGAACCATTCCTGTGACACTAGTTATAGTTTCTGATGCTTCACTTCAGGTTTACTGTATCCCTTGGACCTTCTTATTAGCGATGAAACACAATAATTGCTTAGGAATTAAATACAAAAGGCACAATGCCGACATAAGTACAAGAAGACTGACTCATTTTACTGTCTATGATTTGAACCATTCCTGTGACACTAGTTATAGATTCCGATGCTTCCCTGCAGGTATACTGTATCCCTTGGCCCTCCTTTTGGACGATGAAACACAGAAATTGCACCGGAATTAAATAGAGATGGCACAATGCCGTCTTAAGGACAAAAAGACTGACGGTTCTTACTGACTATGTTTTGAACCATTCCTGTGACACTAGTTATAGATTCCGATGCTTCACTTCAGGTTTACCGTATCCATTGGACCTTCATATTGACTATGAAACACACAAATTGCATCGGAATTAAATACAAAACGCACAATTGCGACTTAAGTACATGAAGACTGACTCATCTTACTGTCAATGTTTTGAACCATTCCTTTGAGACTAGTTATAGATTCCGATGCTTCACTCCAGGTTTACTGTATCCCTTGGACCTTTACATTGACGATGAAACACAGAAATTGCATCGGAATTAAATACAAAATTCACAATGCCGACTTAAGTACAAGAAGACTGTGACTCTTCTCACTGACTATGTTTCGAACCATTCCTGTGACACTAGTTATAGATTCCGATGCTTCACTTCAGCTTTACTGTATCCCTCTGACCTTCTTGTTGACGATTAAACACAGAAATTACATCGGAATTAAATACAAAAGGCACAATGCCGACTTAAGTATAAGAAGACTGACTCTTCTTACTGTCTATGTTTTGAACCATTCCTGTGACACTAGTTATAGATTCCGATGCTTCACTTCAGATTTACTGTATCCCTCTGACGTTCTTATTGACGATGAAACACAGAAATTGCGTCGGAATTAAATACAAAAGGCACAATGCCAACTTAAGTACAAGAAGACTGACTCTTCTTACTGTCTATGCTTTGAACCATTCCTGTGACACTAGTTACAGATTCCGATGCTTCACTCCAGGTTTACTGTTTCCCTTGGACCTTCTTTTTGACGATGAAACACAGAAATTGCATCGGAATTAAATTCAAAAGGCACAATGCCGTCTTAAGTACAAGAAGACTGGCTCTTCTTACTGACTATGCTTTGAACCATTCCTGTGACACTAGTTACAGATTCCGATGCTTCACTTTAGGTTCACCGTATCCCTTGGACCTTCTTATTGACGATGAAACACAGAAATTTCATCGTTATTAAATACAAAAGGCACAATGCCGACTTATGTACAAGAAGACTGATTCATCCTACTGTCTATGTTTTGAACCATTCCTGTGACACTAGTTATAGATTCCGATGCTTCACTTCAGGTTTACTGTATCCCTCTGCCATACTTATTGATGATGAAACACAGAAACTGCATCGGAATTAAATACAAAATGCACAATGCCGTCTCAAGTACAAGAAGACTAACTCTTCGACCTGTCTATGATTTGAACCGTTCCTGTGACACTAGTTACAGATTCCGATGCTTCACTCCAGGTTTACTGTATCCCTTGGACCTTCTTATTGACGATGAAACAGAGAAATTGCATCGGAATTAAATAGAAAAGGCACAATGCCGAATTAAGTACAAGAAGACTGACTCGTCTTACTGCCTATGTTTTGAACCATTAATGTGACACTAGTTACAGATTCCGATGCTTCACTCCAGGTTTACTGTATCCCTTGGACCTTCTTATTGACGATGAAACACAGAAATTGCATCGGAATTAAATACAAAAGGCACAATGGCGACTTAAGTACAAGAAGACTGGCTCTTCTTACTGACTATGCCTTGAACCATTCCTGTGACACTAGTTATAGATTCCGATGCTTCACTACAGGTTCACTGTAACCCTAGGACCTTCTTATTGACGATGAAACACAGAAATTGCATCGGAATTGGATAGAAAAGGCACAATGCCGACTTAAGTATAAGAAGACTGATTCTTCCTAATGTCTATGTTTTGAACCATTCCTGTGACACTAGTTATAGATTCCGATGCTTCACTTCAGGTTTACTGTATCACTGTGCCCTTCTTATTGACGATGAAGCACAGAAATTGCATCGGAATTAAATACAAAAGGCACAATGTCGACTTAAGTACGAGAAGCTTGACTCTGCTTTCTGTCTATGTTTTGAACCATTTCTGTGATACTAGTTATAGATTTCGATGCTTCACTTCAGGTTTATTGTATCCCTTGGACCATCTTATTGACGATGAAACACAGAAATTGCATCGGAATTAAATACAAAAGGCTCAATGCCCACTTAAGTACAAGAAGTCTGGCTCTTCTTCCTGACTATATTTTGAACCATTCCTGTGACACTAGTTACAGATTCTGATGCTTCACTCCAGGTTTACTGTATCCCTTGGACCTTCTTATTAGCTATAAAACACAGAAATTGCATAGGAAACAAATATAAAAGCACAATGCCGATTTAAGTACTAGAAGGCTGACTCATCTTCCTGTCTATGGTTTGATCCACACCTGTTACACTAGTTATAGATTCCGATGCTTCCCTGCAGGTTTACTGTATCCCGTGGCCCTTCTTTTTGACGATGAAACACAGAAATTGCATCGGAATTAAATAGAAAGGGCACAATGCCGACTTAAGTACAAAAAGACTGACGCTTCTTACTGACTATGTTTTGAACCATTCCTGTGACACTAGTTATAGATTCCGATGCTTCACTTCAGGTTTACTGTATCCCCTAGACCTTCCTATTGACGATGAGACACAGAAATCGCATTGGAATGAAATAGAAAAAGAACAATGCCGACTTAAGTACAAGAAGACTGACTCTTCCAACTCTCTATGCTTTGAACCATTCCTGTGACGCTAGTATTTTATTCCGATGCTTCACTTGAGGTTTACTGTATCCCTCGGACCTTCTTATGGACGATGAAACACAGAAATTACATCGGAATGAAATACAAAAGGCACAATGCCGACTTAAGTACAAGAAGACTGACTCTTCCAACTCTCTATGTTTTGAACCATTCCTGTGACACAAGTTATAGATTCAGATGCTTCACTTCCGGGTTACTGTATCCCTCTGACTTTCTTATTGACGATGAAACACAGATATAGCATCGGAATTAAATAGAAAAGGCACAATACCGACCTAGGTGCAAGAAGACAGACTCTTCCTACTGTCTATGTTTGAACTATTCCTGTGACACTAGTTATAGATTCCGATGCTTCACTTCAGGTTTACTGTATCCCTTGGACCTTCTTATTGACGATGAAACACACAAATTGCATCGGAATTAAATACAAAAGGCACAATTGCGACTTAAGTACATGAAGACTGACTCATCTTACTGTCTATGTTTTGAACCATTCCTGTGACACTAGTTATAGATTCTGATGCTTCACTTCAGGTTTACTGTATCCCTTGGACCTTCGTACTGGCGTTGAAACACAGAAATTGCATCGAAATTAAATACAAAAGGCACAATGCCGACATATGTACAAGAAGACTGACTCATCTTACTGTCTATGTTTTGAACCATTCCTTTGACACTAGTTATAGATTCCGATGCTTCACTCCAGGATTACTGTATCCCTTGGACCTTCATATTGACGATGAAACACAGAAATTGCATCGGAATTAAATACAAAAGGCACAATGGCGACTTAAGTACAAGAAGACTGTGACTCTTCTTACTGACTATGTTTTGAAACATTCCTGTGACACTAGTTATAGATTCCGATGCTTCACTTCACGTTTACTGAATTCCTCTGACCTTGTTATTGACGATAAAACACAGAAATTTCATCGGAATTGAATACAAACGGCACAATGCCGACTTAAGTACAAGAAGACTGGCTCTTCTTACTGACTATGTTTTGAACCATTCCTGTGACACTAGTTATGGATTCCGATGCTTCACTTCAGGTTTACTGTATCCCTCTGACCTTCTTATTGACGATGAAACACAGAAATTGCATCGGAATTAAATAGAAAAGGCACAATGCCGACTTAAGTACAAGAAGACTGACTCTTCTTACTGACTATGTTTTGAACCATTCCTGTGTCACTAGTTTTTTAATCCGATGCTTCACTTGACGTTTACTGCAACCCTCGGACCTTCTTATGGACGATGAAACTCAGAAATTGCAACGGAATGAAACACAAAAGCCACAATTCCGACTTAAGTACAAGAAGACTGAATCTTCCAAATCTCTATGCTTTGAACCATTCCTGTGACACTAGTTATAGATTCCGATGCTTCACTTCAGGTTTACTGTATCCCTCTGCCATTCTTATTGATGATGAAACACAGAAATTGCATCGGAATTAAATACAAAATGCACAATGCCGTCTCAAGTACAAGAAGACTAACTCTTCGACCTGTCTATGATTTGAACCTTTCCTGTGACACTAGTTACAGATTCCGATGCTTCACTCCAGGTTTACTGTATCCCTTGGACCTTCTTATTGACGATGAAACACAGAAATTGCATCGGAATTAAAAACAAAAGGCACAATGCCAACTTAAGTACATGTAGACTGAGTTTTCCTACTGTCTATGTTTTGAACCATTCCTGTGACACTAGTTGTAGATTCCGATGTTTCATTTCAGGTTTACTGTATCCCTCTGACCTTCTTATTGACGATGAAACAAAGAAATTGCATAGGAATTAAATAGAAAAGGCACAATACCGACTTCTCTACAGGAAGACTGACTCTTCTTACTGACTATGTTTTGAACCATTCATGTGACACTAGTTATAGATTCCGATGCTTAACTTGAGGATTACTGTATCCCACTGACCTTCTTAGTGACGCTGAAACACAGAAATTGCATCGGAATCAAATACAAAAAGCACAATCCCGAATTAAGTACAGGAAGACTGACTCTTCTTACTGTCTATGTTTGAACCTTTCCTGTGACACTAGTTATAGATTCAGATGCTTCACTTCAGGTTCACTGTATCCCTCTGACCTTCTTATTGACGATGAAACACAGAAATTGCTTCAGAATTAAATACAAAAAGCACAATGTCGAATTAAGTACAAGAAGACTGACTCTCCTTACTGTCTATGTTTTGAACCATTCCTGTGACATTAGTTATAGACTACGATGCTTCACTCCACGTTTACTGTATCCCTTGGACCTTCTTATTGACGATCAAACACAGAAATTGCATCGGAATTAAATACAAAAGGCACAATGCCGATTTAAGTAAAAGAAGTCTGACACTTCTTACTGTCTATGTTTTGAACCATTCCTGTGACACTAGTTATAGATTCCGATTCTTCACTCCAGGTTTACTGTTTCCCTTGGAACTTCTTATTGACGGTGAAACACAGAAATTGTATCGGAATTAAATACAAACGGCACAATGTCGACTTAAGTACTAGAAGACTGGCTCTTCTTACTGACTATGCTTTGAACCATTCCTGTGACACTAGTTATAGATTCCGATGCTTCACTTCAGGTTTACTGTATCCCTCTGACCTTCTTATTGACGATGAAACACAGAAATTGCATCGGAAATAAATAGAAAAGGCACAATGCCGACTTAAGTACAAGAAGACTGACACTTCTTGCTGACTATGTTTTGAACCATTCCTGTGTCACTAGTTTTTTAATCCGATGCTTCACTTGACGTTTACTGTATCCCTCGGACCTTCTTATGGACGATGAAACTCAGAAATTGCATCGGAATGAAACACAAAAGCCACAATTCCGACTTAAGTACAAGAAGACTGAATCTTCCAAATCTCTATGTTTTGAACCATTAATGTGACACTAGCTATAGATTCCGATGCTTCACTCCAGGTTTACTGTTTCCCTTGGACCTTCTTATTGACGGTGAAACACAGAAATTGCATCGGAATTAAAAACAAAAGGCACAATGCCAACTTAAGTACGTGTAGACTGAGTTTTCCTACTGTCTATGTTTTGAACCATTCCTGTGACACTAGTTATAGATTCCGATGTTTCATTTCAGGTTTACTGTATCCCTTGGACCTTCTTATTGACGATGAAACACAGAAATTGCATCGGAATTAAATAGAAAAAGCACAATACCGACTTCTCTACAGGAAGACTGACTCTTCTTACTGACTATGCTTTGAACCATGCCTGTGACACTAGTAATAGATTCCGATGCTTCACTTCAGGTTTATTGTATCCCTCTGACCTTCTTATTGACGATGAAACACAGAAATTGCATCGGAATTAAATACAAAAGGCACAATGCCGACTTAAGTACAAGAAGACTGTGACTCTTCTTACTGACTATGTCTTGAACCATTCCTGTGACACTAGTTATAGATTCCGATGCTTCACTTCACGTTTACTGTATTCCTCCGACCTTCTTATTGACGATAAAACACAGAAATTTCATCAGAATTAAATACAAAAGGCACAATGGCGACTTAAGTACAAGAAGACTGACTCTTCTTACTGTCTATGTTTTGAACCATTCCTGTGACACTAGTTATGGATTCCGATGCTTCGCTTCAGATTAACTGTATCCCTCTGACGTTCTTATAGACGATGAAACACAGAATTTGCGTCGGAATTAAATAAAAAAGGCACAATGCCGAATTAAGTACAAGAAGACTGACTCTTCTTACTGTCTATGCTTTGAACCATTCCTGCGACACAAGTTATAGATTCTGATGCTTCGCTCTAGGTTTACTGTATCCCTTGGACCTTCTTATTGACGATGAAACACAGAAATTGCATCGGAATTAAATAAAAAAGGCACAATGCCGACTTAAGTACAAGAAGACTGACTCTTCTTCCTGTCTATGTTTTGAACCATTCCTGTGACACTAGTTACAGATTCCGATGCTTCACTCCAGGTTTACTGTTTCCCTTGGAACTTCTTATTGACGGTGAAACACAGAAATTGTATCGGAATTAAATACAAACGGCACAATGTCGACTTAAGTACTAGAAGACTGGCTCTTCTTACTGACTATGCTTTGAACCATTCCTGTGACACTAGTTATAGATTCCGATGCTTCACTTCAGGTTTACTGTATCCCTCTGACCTTCTTATTGACGATGAAACACAGAAATTGCATCGGAAATAAATAGAAAAGGCACAATGCCGACTTAAGTACAAGAAGACTGACACTTCTTACTGACTATGTTTTGAACCATTCCTGTGTCACTAGTTTTTTAATCCGATGCTTCACTTGACGTTTACTGTATCCCTCGGACCTTCTTATGGACGATGAAACTCAGAAATTGCATCGGAATGAAACACAAAAGCCACAATTCCGACTTAAGTACAAGAAGACTGAATCTTCCAAATCTCTATGTTTTGATCCATTAATGTGACACTAGCTATAGATTCCGATGCTTCACTCCAGGTTTACTGTTTCCCTTGGACCTTCTTATTGACGGTGAAACACAGAAATTGCATCGGAATTAAAAACAAAAGGCACAATGCCAACTTAAGTACGTGTAGACTGAGTTTTCCTACTGTCTATGTTTTGAACCATTCCTGTGACACTAGTTATAGATTCCGATGTTTCATTTCAGGTTTACTGTATCCCTTGGACCTTCTTATTGACGATCAAACACAGAAATTGCATCGGAATTAAATACAAAAGGCACAATGCCGATTTAAGTAAAAGAAGTCCGACACTTCTTACTGTCTATGTTTTGAACCATTCCTGTGACACTAGTTATAGATTCCGATGCTTCACTCCAGGTTTACTGTATCCCTTGGACACTCTTATTAACAATGAATCACAGAAATTTCATCAGAATTAAAAAGAAAAGGCACAATGATGACTTAAGTACAAGAAGACTGACTCTTCTTACTGACTATGTTTTGAACCATTCCTGTGACACTAGTTATAGATTCCGATGCTTCACTTCTGGTTTACTGTATCCCTTGGACCTTATTGTTGACGATGAAACACAGAAATTGCTTCGGAATTAAATACAAAGGCACAATACCGACTTAGGTACAAGAAGACTGACTCCTCTTACTGACTATGATTTGAACCATTCCTGTGACACTAGTTACAGATTACGATGCTTCACTCCAGGTTTACTGTTTCCCTTGGAACTTGTTATTGACGGTGAAACACAGAAATTGCGTCGGAACTAAATACAAACGGCACAATGCCGACTTAAGTACTAGAAGACTGGCTCTTGTTACTGACTATGCTTTGAACCATGCCTGTGACACTAGTTATAGATTCCGATGCTTCACTTCAGGTTTACTGTATCCCTCTGACCTTCTTATTGACGATGAAACACAGAAATTGCATCGGAATTAAATGGAAAAGGCACAATGCCGACTTAAGTACAAGAAGAATGACTCTTGCAAATGTCTATGCTTTGAACCATTCGTGTGACACTAGTTATAGATTCCGATGCTTCACTTTAGGTTTACTGTATGCCTCTGACCTTCTTATTGACGATGAAACACAGATATTGCATAGGAATTAAATAGAAAAGGCACAATACCGACTTCACTACAGGAAGACTGACTCTTCTTACTGACTATGTTTTGAACCATTCATGTGACACTAGTTATAGATTCCGATGCTTAACTTGAGGATTACTGTATCCCACTGACCTTCTTAGTGACGATGAAACACAGAAATTGCATCGGAATAAAATACAAAAAGCACAATCCCGAATTAAGTACAGGAAGACTGACTCTTCTTACTGTCTATGTTTGAACCTTTCCTGTGACACTAGTTATAGATTCCGATGCTTCACTTCAGGTTTACTGTATCCCTCTGACCTTCTTATTGACGATGAAACACAGAAATTGCTTCAGAATTAAATACAAAAAGCACAATGCCCAATTAATTACAAGAAGACTGACTCTCCTTACTGTCTATGTTTTGAACCATTCCTGTGACATTAGTTATAGACTACGATGCTTCACTCCAGGTTTACTGTATCCCTTGGACCTTCTTATTGACGATCAAACACAGAAATTGCATCGGAATTAAATACAAAAGGCACAATGCCGATTTAAGTAAAAGAAATCTGACACTTCTTACTGTCTATGTTTTGAACCATTCCGGTGACACTAGTTATAGATTCCGATGCTTCACTCCGGGTTTACTGTATCCCTTGGACACTCTTATTAACAATGAATCACAGAAATTGCATCAGAATTAAAAAGAAAAGGCACAATGATGACTTAAGTACAAGAAGACTGACTCTTCTTACTGACTATGTTTTGAACCATTCCTGTGTCACTAGTTTTTTAATCCGATGCTTCACTTGACGTTTACTGTAACCCTCGGACCTTCTTATGGACGATGAAACACAGAAATTGCATCGGAATGAAACACAAAAGCCACAATTCGGACTTAAGTACAAGAAGACTGAATCTTCCAAATCTCTATGTTTTGAACCATTCCTGTGACACTAGTTATAGATTCCGATGCTTCACTCCAGGTTTACTGTTTCCCTTGGACCTTCTTAGTGACGATGAAACACAGAAATTGCATCGGAATTAAATACAAAAGGCACAATGCCGACTTAAGTACAAGAAGAATGTCTCTCGCAACTGTCTATGTTTGAACCATTCGTGTGACACTAGTTATAAATTCCGATGCTTCACTTTAGGTTTACTGTATCCCTCTGAACTTCTTATTGACGATGAAACACAGAAATTGCATAGGAATTAAATAGAAAAGGCACAATACCGACTTCACTACAGGAAGACTGACTCTTCTTACTGACTATGTTTTGACCCATTCATGTGACACTAGTTATAGATTCCGATGCTTAACTTGAGGATTACTGTATCCCACTGACCTTCTTAGTGACGATGAAACACAGAAATTGCATCGGACTAAATTACAAAAAGCACAATCCCGAATTAAGTACAGGAAGACTGACTCTTCTTACTGTCTATGTTTGAACCTTTCCTGTGACACTAGTTATAGATTCCGATGCTTCACTTAAGTTTTTCAGTATCCCTCTGACCTTCTTATTACGATGAAACACAGAAATTGCTTCAGAATTAAATACAAAAAGCACAATGCCGAATTAAGTACAAGTAGACTGACTCTCCTTACTGTCTATGTTTTGAACCATTCCTGTGACATTAGTTATAGACTACGATGCTTCACTCCAGGTTTACTGTATCCCTTGGACATTCTTATTGACGATCAAACACAGAAATTGCATCGGAATTAAATACAAAAGGCACAATGCCGATTTAAGTAAAAGATGTCTGACACTTCTTACTGTCTATGTTTTGAACCATTCCGGTGACACTAGTAACAGATTACGATGCTTCACTCCAGGTTTACTGTTTCCCTTGGACTTTCTTATTAACAATGAATCACAGAAATTGCATCAGAATTAAAAAGGAAAGGCACAATGATGACTTAAGTACAAGAAGACTGACTCTTCTTACTGACTATGTTTTGAACCATTCCTGTGACACTAGTTATAGATTCCGATGCTTCACTTCAGGTTTACTGTATCCCTTGGACCTTCTTATTGACGATGAAACACATAAATTGCTTCGGAATTAAATACAAAGGCACAATACCGACTTAGGTACAAGAAGACTGACTCCTCTTACTGACTATGTTTTGAACCATTCCTGTGACACTAGTAACAGATTACGATGCTTCACTCCAGGTTTACTGTTTCCCTTGGACTTTCTTATTGACGATGAAACACAGAAATTGCATCGGAATTAAATACAAAGTGCACAATGCCGTCTTAAGTACAAGAAGACTGGCTCTTCTTACTGACTATGCTTTGAACCATTCCTGTGACACTAGTTACAGATTCCGATGCTTCACTTTAGATTCACCGTATCCCTTGGACCTTCTTATTGACGATGAAACACAGAAATTGCATCGGAATTAAATAGAAAAGGCACAATGCCGACTTAAGTACAAGAAGACTGATTCATCCTACTGCCTATGCTTTGAACCATTCCTGTGACACTAGTTATAGATTCCAATGCTTTACTTCAGGTTTACTGTATCCCTCTGCTCTTCTTATTGATGATGAAACACAGAAATTGCATCGGAATTAAATACAAAATGCACAATGCCGACTCAAGTACAAGAAGACTGACTCTTTCAACTCTCTATGTTTTGAACTATTCCTGTGACACTAGTTATAGATTCCGATGCTTCACTTCAGGTTTACTGTATCCCTTGGCCCTTCTTTTTGACGATGAAACACAGAAATTGCATCGGAATTTAATAGAAAAGGCACAATGCCGACTTAAGTACAAAAAGACTGACGCTTCTTACAGACTATGTTTTGAACCATTCCTGTGACACTAGTTGTAGATTCCGATGCTTCACTTCAGGTTTATTGTATCCCCTAGACCTTCCTATTGACGATGAGACACAGAAATCGCATTGGAATGAAATAGAAAAAGAACAATGCCGACTTAAGTACAAGAAGACTGACTCTTCCAACTCTCTATGTTTTGAACCATTTCTGTGACACAACTTTTTTATTCCGATGCTTCACTTGAGGTTTACTGTCTCCCTCGGAACTTCTTATGGACAATGAAACACAAAATTACATCGGAATGAAATACAAAAGGCACAATGCCGACTTAAGTACAAGAAGACTGACTCTTTCAACTCTCTATGTTTTGAACTATTCCTGTGACACTAGTTATAGATTCCGATGCTTCACTTCAGGTTTACTGTATCGCTTGGACCTTCTTATTGACGATGAAACACACAAATTGCATCGGAATTAAAAACAAAAGGCCCAATGGCGACTTAAGTACATGAAGACTGACTCATCTTACTGTCTATGTTTTGAACCATTCCTGTGACACTAGTTATAGATTCTGAAGCTTCACTTCAGGTTTACTGTATCCCTGGGACCTTTTTATTGGCGTTGAAACACAGAAATTGCATCGAAATTAAGTACAAAAGGCACAATGCCGACATAAGTACTAGAAGACTGACTCATCTTACTGTCTATGCTTTGAACCATTCCTTTGACCCTAGTTATAGATTCCGATGCTTCACTCCAGGTTTACTGTATCCCTTGGACCTTCATATTGACGATGAAACACAGAAATTGCATCGGATTTAAATACAAAAGGCACAATGCCGACTTAAGTACAAGAAGACTGTGACTCGTCTTACTGACTATGTCTTGAACCATTCCTGTGACACTAGTTATAGATTCCGATGCTTCACTTCACGTTTACTGTATTCCTCTGACCTTCTTATTGACGATGAAACACAGAAATTTCATCAGAATTAAATACAAAAGGCACAATGCCGACTTAAGTACAAGAAGACTGACTCTTCTTACTGTCTATGTTTTGAACCATTCCTGTGACGCTAGTTGTAGATTCCGATGCTTCACTTCAGGTTTACTGTATCCCCTAGACCTTCCTATTGACGATGAGACACAGAAATCGCATTGGAATGAAATAGAAAAAGAACAATGCCGACTTAAGTACAAGAAGACTGACTCTTCCAACTCTCTATGTTTTGAACCATTCCTGTGACACTACTTTTCTATTCCGATGCTTCACTTGAGGTTTACTGTATCCCTCGGAACTTCTTATGGACAATGAAACACAAAATTACATCGGAATGAAATACAAAAGGCACAATGCCGGCTTAAGTACAAGAAGTCAGACTCTTTCAACTCTCTATGTTTTGAACTATTCCTGTGACACTAGTTATAGATTCCGATGCTTCACTCCAGGTTTACTGTATCCCTTGGACATTCATATTGACGATGAAACACAGAAATTGCATCGGAATTAAATACAAAAGGCACAATGCCGACTTAAGTACAAGAAGACTGTGACTCTTCTTACTGACTATGCCTTGAACCATTCCTGTGACACTAGTTATAGATTCCGATGCTTCACTTAACGTTTACTGTATTCCTCTGACGTTCTTATTGACGATAAAACACAGAAATTTCATCAGAATTAAATACAAAAGGCACAATGCCGACTTAAGTACAAGAAGAATGACTCTTCTTACTGTCTATGTTTTGAACCATTCCTGTGACACTAGTTATAGATTCTGATGCTTCACTTCAGATTAACTGTATCCCTCTGACGTTCTTATAGACGATGAAGCACAGAATTTGCGTCGGAATTAAATTAAAAATGCACAATGGCGAATTAAGTACAAGAAGACTGACTCTTCTTACTGTCTATGCTTTGAACCATTCCTGCGACACAAGTTATAGATTCCGATGCTTCGCTCTAGGTTTACTGTATCCCTTGGACCTTCGTATTGACGATGAAACACAGAAATTGCATCGGAATTAAATAAAAAAGGCACAATGCCGACTTAAGTACAAGAAGACTGACTCTACTTACTGTCTATGTTTTGAACCATTCCTTGACACTAGTTACAGGTTCCGATGCTTCGCACTAGGTTTACTGTATCCCTTGGACCATCCAATTGACGATGAAACACAGAAATTGCATCGGAATTAAATAAAAATGGCACAATGCCGACTTAAGTACAAGAAGACTGGCTCTTCTTACTGACTATGCTATGAACCATTCCTGTGACACTAGTTATAGATTCCGATGCTTCACTTCAGGTTTACTGTATCCCTCTGCCCTTCTCATTGACGATGAAACACAGAAATTGCATCGGAATTAAATACAAAAGGCACAATGCCGACTTAAGTACAAGAAGACTGACTCTGCTTTATGTCTATGTTTTGAACTACTTCTGTGATACTAGTTATAGATTTCGATGCTTTACTTCAGGTTTACTCTATCCCTTGGACCATCTTATTGACGATGAAACACAGAAATTGCATCGGAATTAAATACAAAAGGCACAATGCCCGCTCAAGTACAAGAAGACTGACTCTTCTTACGGACTATGTTTTGAACCATTCCTGTGACACTAGTTATAGATTCTGATTCTTCACTCCAGGTTTACTGTATCTCTTGGCCCTTCTTTTTGACGATGAAACACAGAAATTGCATCGGAATTTAATAGAAAAGGCACAATGCCGACTTAAGTACAAAAAGACTGACGCTTCTTACAGACTATGTTTTGAACCATTCCTGTGACACTAGTTGTAGATTCCGATGCTTCACTTCAGGTTTACTGTATCCCCTAGACCTTCCTATTGACGATGAGACACAGAAATCGCATTGGAATGAAATAGAAAAAGAACAATGCCGACTTAAGTATAAGAAGACTGACTCTTCCAACTCTCTATGTTTTGAACCATTCCTGTGACACTACTTTTTTATTCCGATGCTTCACTTGAGGTTTACTGTATCCCTAGGACCTTCTTATGGACAATGAAGCACAAAATTACATCGGAATGAAATACAAAAGGCACAATGCTGACTTAAGTACAAGAAGACTGACTCTTTCAACTCTCTATGTTTTGAACTATTCCTGTGACACTAGTTATAGATTCCGATGCTTCACTTCAGGTTTACTGTATCGCTTGGACCTTCTTATTGACGATGAAACACACAAATTGCATCGGAATTAGAAACAAAAGGCCCAATGGCGACTTAAGTACATGAAGACTGACTCATCTTACTGTCTATGTTGTGAACCATTCCTGTGACACTAGTTATAGATTCTGATGCTTCACTTCAGGTTTACTGTATCCGTGGGACCTTCTTATTGGCCTTGAAACACAGAAATTGCATCGAAATTAAATACAAAAGGCACAATGCCGACTTAAGTACAAGAAGACTGTGACTCTTCTTACTGACTATGTCTTGAACCATTCCTGTGACACTAGTTATAGATTCCGATGCTTCACTTCACTTTTACTAAATTCCTCTGACCTTCTTATTGACGATAAAACACAGAAATTTCATCAGAATTAAATACAAAAGGCACAATGCCGACTTAAGTACAAGAAGACTGACTGTTCTTACTGTATATGTTTTGAACCATTCCTGTGACGCTAGTTGTAGATTCCGATGCTTCACTTCAGGTTTACTGTATTCCTTGGACCTACCTATTGACGATGAAACGCACAAATTTCTTCGGAATTAAATACAAAAGGCACAATGACGACTTAAGTACAAGAAAACTGACTCTTCTTACTGTCTATGCTTTCAACCATTCCTGTGACACTAGTAATAGACTCCGATGCTTCACTTCAGGTTTACTGTATCCCTCTGAACTTCTTATTGACGATGAAACACAGAAATGGCATCGGAATTAAATACCAAAGGCACAATGCCGACATAAGTACGTGTAGACTGACTTTTCCTACCGTCTATGTTTTGTACCATTCCTGTGACACTAGTTATAGATTCCGATGGTTCATTTCAGGTTTACTCTATCCCTTGGACCTTCTTATTGATGATGAAACACAGAAATTGCATCGGAATTAAATGCAAAAGGCACAATGCAGACTTAAGTACAAGAAGACTGACTCTTCCCACTGTCTATGTTTTGGACCATTCCTGTGACACTAGTTATAGATCCCGATGCTTCACTCTAGATCTACTGTATCCTTTGGAACTTATTACTGACGATGAAACACAGAAATTACATCGGAATTAAATAAAAAAAGCACAATGCCGACTTAAGTACAAAATGACTGACTCTGCTTATTGTCTACGCTTTGAACCATTCCTGTGATACTAGTTATAGATTTCGATGCTTCACTTCAGGTTTACTGTATCCCTTGGACCTTCATATTGACGATGAAACACAGAAATTGCTTCGGAATTAAATACAAAAGGCACAATGCCGACTTAAGTACAAGAAGACTCACTCATCTTACTGTCTACGTTCTGAACCATTCCTATGACACTAGTTATTGATTCCGATGCTTCACTCCAGGTTTACTGTATACCTTGGACCTTCTTATTGACGATGAAACACAGAAATTGCATCGGAATTAAATACAAAAGCGCAAAGCCGACTTACGTACAAGAAGACTGACCCTTCTTACTGTCTATGATTTGAACCATTACTGTAACACTAGTTATAGATTCCGATGCTTCACCCCAGGTTTACTGTATCCCCTGGAATTTCTTATTGACGATGAAACACAGAGATTGCATCGGAATTAAATAGAAAAGGCACAGTGCCGACTTAAGTACAAGAAGAGTGACTCTTTCTACTCTCTATGTTTTGAGCCATTCCTGTGGCACTAGCTTTTTATTCCGATGCTTCACTTGAGGTTTACTGTATGCCTCGGACCTTCTTATTGACGATGAAACACAGAAATTGCTTCAGAATTAAACACAAAAGGCACAATGCCGAATTAAGTACAAGAAGACTGACACTTCTTAATGTCTATGTTTTGAACCATTCCTGTGACACTAGTTATAAGTTCCGACGCTTCACGTCAGGTTTACTGTATCCTTTCGACCTTCCTATTGACGATGAGACACAGAAATCGAATCGGAATTAAATAGATAAAGCACAATGCCGACTTAAGTACAAGAAGACTGACTCTTCCTACTCTCTATGTTTTGAACCATTCCTGTGACACTAGTTTTAGATTCCGATGCTTCACTTCAGGTTTACTGTATCCCTTGGACCTTCTTATTGACGATGAAACACACAAATTGCTTCGGAATTAAATACAAAAGGCACAATGACGAATTAAGTACAAGAAGACTGACTCTTATTACAGTCTATGTTTTGAACCATCCTGTGACACTAGTTATAAATTCCAATGCTTCACTCCAGGTTTACTGTATCCCTTGGACACTCTTATTAACAATGAATCACAGAAATTGCATCAGAATTAAAAAGAAAATTCACAATGATGACTTAAGCACAAGAAGACTGACTCTTCTTACTGACTGTGTTTGAACCATTCCTGTGACACTACTTATAGATTCCGATGCTTCACTTCACGTTTACTGTATCCCTGGGACCTTCTTATTGACGATGAAACACAGCAATTGCATCGAGATTAAATACAAAGGCACAATACCGACTTAAGTACAAGAAGACTGACTCTTCTTACTGACTATGTTTTGAACCATTCCAGTGACACTAGTCATAGATTCCGATGCCTTACTTCAGGATTACTGTATACCTCGGGCCTTCTTATTGACGATGAAACACATAAATTGCATCGGAATTAAATACAAAAGGCACAATGCCGACTTAAGTAGAAGAAGACAGACTCTTCTTACTGTCTATGTATTGAACCATCCCAGTGCCACTAGTTATAGATTCCGATGCTTCACTCCAGGTTTACTGTATCCCTTGGACCTCCTTATTGACGATGAAACACGGAAATTGCATCGGAATTAAATACAATAGGCACAATGCCGACTTAAGTACAAGAAGACTGACTCTTCCTACTGAGTATGTTTTGAACCATTCCTGTGACACTAGTTACAAATTCCGACGCTTCACGTCAGATTTACTATATCCTTTGGACCTTCCTATTGACGATGAGACACAGAAATCGAATCGGAATTAAATAGATAAAGCACAATGCCGACTTAAGTACAAGAAGACTGACTCTTCCTACTCTCTATGCTTTGAACAATTCCTGTGACACTAGTTTTTTATTCCAATGCTTCACTTGAGGTTTACTGTATCCCTCGGACCTTCTTATGGACGATGAAACACAGAAATTACATCGGAACGAAATACAAATGGCACAATTCCGACCTAAGTCTAAGAAGACTGACTCTTCCAACTCTTTATGTTTTGAACCATTCCTGTGACACTAGTTATAGATTCCGATGCTTCACTTCAGGTTTACTGTATCCCTCTGACCTTCTTATTGACGATGAAACTCAGAAATTGAATCCTAATTAAATAGAAAAGGCACAATACCGACTTAAGTACAAGAGGACTGACTCCTCCTACTGTCTATGTTTTGAACCATTCCTGTGACACTAGTTTTAGATTCTGATGCTTAACTTCAGGTTTACTGTATCCCTTGGACCTTCTTATTGACGATGAAACACAGAAATTGCGTCGGAATTAAATACAAAAGGCACAATGCCGACTTAAGTACAAGAAGACTCACTCATCTTACTGTCTATGTTCAGAACCATTCCTATGACACTAGTTATTGATTCCGATGCTACACTCCAGGTTTACTGTATACCTTGGACCTTCTTATTGACGATGAAACACAGAAATTGCATCGGAATTAAATACTAATGCGCAAAGCCGAATTAAGTACAAGAAGACGGTCTCTTCTTACTGACTATCTTTTGAACCATTCCTGTGACACTAGTTATAGATCCCGATGCTTCACTCTAGGTCTACTGTATCCTTTGGAACTTATTACTGACGAGGAAAAACAGAAATTGCATCGGAATGAAATACAGAAGGCACAATGCCGAATTAAGTACAAGAAGACTGACTCTTCTTACTGTCTTTGTTTTGAACCTTTCCTGTGACACTAGTTATAGATTCCGATGCTTCACTCTAGGTTTACTGTGTCCCTCTGACCTTCTTATTGACGACAAAACACAGAAATTACATCCGAATTAAATACAAAAGGCACAATGCCAAATTAAGTACAAGAAGACTGACTCTTCTTACTGTCTATGTTTTGAACCATTCCTGTGACACTAGTTATAGATTCCGATGCTTCACTTCAGATTTACTGTATCCCTCTGACGTTCTTATTGACGATGAAACACAGAAATTGCGTCGGAATGAAATACAGAAGGCACAATGCCGAATTAAGTACAAGAAGACTGACTCTTCTTACTGTCTTTGTTTTGAACCATTCCTGTGACACTAGTTATAGATTCCGATGCTTCACTCTAGGTTTACTGTATCCCTCTGACCCTCTTATTGACGTTGAAACACAGAAAATCCATCGGAATTAAATAGAAAAGGCACAATACCGACTTAAGTACAAGAAGACTGAATCTTCCTACTGTCAATGTTTTAAACCTTTCCTGTGACACTAGTTATAGATTCCGATGCTTCACTTCAGGTTTACTGTATCCCTTGGACCTTCTTATTGACGATGAAACACAAATTGCATCGGAATTAAATACAAATGGCACAATGCCGACTTAAGTACAAGAAGACTGTCTCTACTTACTGACTATGTTTGAACCATTCCTGTGACACTAGTTATAGATTCCGATGCTTCACTTCAGGTTTACTGTATCCCTCTGACCTTCTTATTGACGGTGAAACACAGAAATTGCATCGGAATTGAATAGAAAAGGCACAATGCCGACTTAAGTACGTGTAGACTGACTTCTCCTACTGTCTATGGTTTCAACCATTCCTGTGACACTACTTATAGATTCCGATAGTTCATTTCAGGTTTACTGTATCCCTTGGACCTTCTTATTTACGATGAAACAAAGAAATTGCACCGGAATTCAATAAATAAGGCACAATGCCGACTTAAGTACAAGAAGACTGACTCTTCCAACTGTTTATGTTTTGAACCATTCCTGTGACACTAGTTATAGATTCCGATGCTTCACTTCAGGTTTACTGTATCCCTCTGACTTTCTTATTGACGATGAAACACAGAAATTGCATCGGAATTAAATAGAAAATTCACAATACCGACTTAAGTACAAGAAGACTGACTCTTCTTACTGTCTATGTTTTGAACCACTCCTGTGACACTAGTTATAGATTCCGATGCTACACTCCAGGTTTACTGTATCGCTTGGACCTTCTTATTGACGATGAAACACAGAAACTGCATCGGAGTTCAATAGAAGAGGCACAATGCCGACTTAAGTACAAGAAGACTGACTCTACTTACTGACTATGTTTTGAACCATTCCTGTGACACTAGTTATAGATTCCGATGCTTCACTTCACGTTTATTGTATCCCTTGGACCTTCCTATTGACAATGAGACACAGAAATCGCATCGGAATTAAATAGAAAAGGCACAATGCCGACTTAAGTACAAGAAGACTGCCTCTTCCTACTCTCTATGTTTTGAACCATTCCTGTGACACTAGTTTTTTATTCCGATGCTTCACTCCAGGTTTACTGTATGCCTTGGACCTTCTTATTGACGATGTAACACAGAAATTGCGTCGGAATGAAATACAAAAGGCACAATGCCGAATTACGTACAAGTAGACTGACTCCTCTTACTGTCTATGTTTTGAACGATTCCTGTGACACTAGTTATAGATTCCGATGCTTCACTCCAGGTTTACTGTATGCCTTGGACCTTCTTATTGACGATCAAACACAGAAATTGCATCGGAATTAAATACTAAAGCACGATGGCGACTTAAGTACAAGAAGACGGACTCTTCTTACTGACTAAGTTTTGAACTATTCCTGCGACACTAGTTATAGATTCCGATGCCTCACTTCAGGTTTACTGTATCCGTCTGACCTTCGTATTGACGATAAAACACAGAAATTGCATCGTAATTAAATACAAAAGGCACAATGCCGACTTAAGTACAAGAAGACTGCCACTTCCTACTCTCAATGCTTTGAACCATTCCTGTGACACAATTTTTTTATTCTGATGTTTCTCTTGAGGTTTACTGTAACCCTCGGACCTTCTTATTGACGATGAAACACAGAAATTGCATCGGAATTAAATACAAAAGGCACAATGCCGACATAAGTACAAGAAGACTGACTTTTCCAACTGTCTATGATTTGAACCATTCCTGTGACACTAGTTATAGATTCCGATGCTTCACTTCAGGTTTACTGCATCCCTCTGACCTTCTTATTGACGATGAAACACAGAAATGCATCGGAATTAAACAGAAATGGCACAATAAGGAATTAACTACAAGAAGACTGACTCTTCCTACTGTCCATTCTTTAAACCATTCCTGTGACACTAGTTATAGATTCCGATGCCTCACTTCAGGTTTACTGTATCCCTTGGACTTTTATATTGACGATGAAACAAACTAATTGCATCGGAATTAAATACAAAAGGCACAATACCGACTTAACTACAAGATGACTGACTCTTCTTGCTGACTATGTGTTGAACCATTCCCGTGACACTAGTTATAGATTCCGATGCTTACCTTCAGGATTACTGTATCCCTTGGACCTTCTTATTGACGATGAAACACAGAAATTGCATCGGAATTAAATACAAAAGGAAGAAAGCCGACTTAAGTAAAAGAAGTCTGACTCTTCTTACTGTCTGTGTTTTGAACCATTCCTGTGACACTAGTTATAGATTGCGATGCTTCACTCCAGGTATACTGTCTCCCTTGGACCTTCTTATTGACGATGAAACACAGAAATTGCATCGGAATTAAATAAAAAAAGCACAATGTCGACTTAAGTACAAGAAGACTGACTCTGCTTACTGTCAATGTTTTGAACCATTCCTGTGACACTAGTTATGGATTCCGATGCTTGACTCCAGGTTTACTGTATACCTTGACCTTCTAATTGACGATGAAACACAGAAATTGCATGGGAATTAAATACAAAAGCACAATATCGACTTAAGTACAAGAAGACGGACTCTTCTTACTGACTATGATTTGAACCATTCCTGTGACACTAGTTATAGATTCCGATGCTTCACTTCAGGTTTACTGTATCGCTTGGACCTTCCTATTGACAATGAGACACAGAAATCGCATCGGAATTAAATAGAAACAGCACAATGCCGACATAAGTACTAAAAGACTGACTCTTCCTACTCTCTACGTTTTGAACCATTCCTTTGACACTAGTTTTTTATTCCGATCTTCACTTGAGGTTACGGTATCCCTTGGACCTTCTTATTGACGATGAAACACAGAAATTGCATCGGAATTAAATAGAAAAGGCACAATACCGACTTAACTACAGGAAGACTGACTCTTCTTACTGACTATGCTTTGAACCATTCTTGTGACACTAGTTATAGATTCCAATGCTTAACTTAAGGATTACTGGATCCCACTGACCTTCTTAGTGACGTTGAAACACAGAAATTGCATCGGAATTAAATACAAAAGGCATAATGCCGACACAAGTACAAGAAGACTGACTCTTCTTACTGACTATGTTTTGAACCATTCCTGTGACACTAGTTATAGATTCCGATGTTTCATTTCAGGTTTACAGTATCCCTCTGACCATCTTATTGACGATAAAACACAGAAATTACATCGGAATTAATTACAAAAGGCACAATGCCGACTTAAGTACAAGAAGCCTGACTCTTCTTACTGTCTAAGTTTTGAACCATTCCTGTGACGCTAGTTATGGATTCCGATACTTCACTTCAGATTTACTGTATCCCTCTGACGTTCTTATTGACGATGAAACACAGAAATTGCGTCGGAATGAGAAACAAAAGGCACAATGCCGAATTACGTACAAGAAGACTGACTCCTCTTCCTGTCTATGCTTTGAACCATTCCTGTGACACTAGTTATAGATTCCGATGCTTCACTCCAGGTTTACTGTATCACTTGGACCTTCTTATTGACGATGAAACACAGAAATTGCATCGGAGTTAAATAGAAGAGGCACAATGCCGACTTAAGTACAAGAAAACTGACTCTTCTTACTGACTATGTTTTGAACCATTCCTGTGACACTAGTTATTGATTCCGATCCTTCACTTCAGGTTTACTGTATCCCTTGGACCTTCCTATTGACAATGAGACACAGAAATCGCATCGGAATTAAATAGAAAAGGCACAATGTTGACTTAAGTAAAAGAAGCCTGCCTCTTCCTACTCTCTATGTTTTGAACCATTTCTGTGACACTAGTTTTTTATTCCGATGCTTCACTCCAGGTTCACTGTATACCTTGGACCTTCTTATTGACGATGAAACACAGAAATAGCATCGGAATTAAATAAAAAAGCACAATGCCGACTTGAGTACAAGAAGACGGACTCTTCTTACTGACTATGTTTTGAACCATTCCTGCGACACTACTTATAGATTCCGATGCCTCACTTCACGTTTACTGTTTCCCTCCGACCTTCCTATTGACGAAGAAACAGAAATTACATCGGAATTAAATACTAAAGGCACAATGCCGACTTAAGTACAAGAAGACTGACTCTTCTTACTGTCTATCATTTGAACCATTCCTGTGAAACTAGTTATGGATTCCGATGCTTCCCTTCAGATTTACTGTATCCCTCTGACGTTCTTATTGACGATGAAACACAGAAAATGCGTCGGAATGAAATACAAAAGGCACAATGCCGAATTACGTACAAGAAGACTGACTCCTCTTACTGTCTATGTTTTGAACCATTCCTGTGACACTAGTTATAGATTCTGATGCTTCACTCCAGGTGTACTGTATACTTTGGAACTTCTTATTGACGATGAAACACAGAAATTTCATCGGAATTAAATACAAAAGCACAATGCCGACTTAAGTACAAGAAGACGGACTCTTCTTACTGACTATGTTTTGAACCATTCCTGCGACACTAGTTATAGATTCCGATGCCTCACTTCAGGTTTACTGTTTCCCTCTGACCTTCTCATTGACGATAAAACACAGAAATTGCATCGAAATTAAATACAAAATGCACAATGCCGACTCAAGTACAAGAAGACAGACTCTTCTTACTGTCCATGTTTTGAACCATTCCTGTGTCACTAGTTAAAGATTCCGATGCTTCACTCCAGGTTTACTGTATCGCTTGGACCTTCTTATTGACGATGAAACACAGAAATTGCATCGGAGTTAAATAGAAGAGGCACAATGCCGACTTAAGTACAAGAAGACTGACTCTACTTACTGACTATGTTTTGAACCATTCCTGTAACACTAGTTATAGATTCCGATGCTTCACTTCACGTTTATTGTATCCCTTGGACCTTCCTATTGACAATGAGACACAGAAATCGCATCGGAATTAAATAGAAAAGGCACAATGCCAACTTAAGTACAAGAAGACTGCCTCTTCCTACTCTCTATGTTTTGAACCATTCCTGTGACACTAGTTTTTTATTCCCATGCTTCACTCCAGGTTTACTGTATGCCTTGGACCTTCTTATTGACGATGAAACACAGAAATTGCGTCGGAATAAAATACAAAAGGCACAATGCCGAATTACGTACAAGAAGACTGACTCCTCTTACTGTCTATGTTTTGAACGATTCCTGTGACACTAGTTATAGATTCCGATGCTTCACTCCAGGTTTACTGTATGCCTTGGACCTTCTTATTGACGATCAAACACAGAAATTGCATCGGAATTAAATACAAAAGCACAATGCCGACTTAAGTACAAGAAGACGGACTCTTCTTACTGACTATGTTTTGACCTATTCCTGCGACACTAGTTATAGATTCCGATGCCTCACTTCAGGTTTACTGTATCCGTCTGACCTTCGTATTGACGATAAAACACAGAAATTGCATCGGAATTAAATACAAAAGGCACAATGCCGACTTAAGTACAAGAAGACTGCCACTTCCTACTCTCTATGCTTTGAACCATTCCTGTGACACAATTTTTTTATTCTGATGTTTCTCTTGAGGTTTACTGTATCCCTCGGACCTTCTTATTGACGATGAAACACAGAAATGCATCGGAATTAAACAGAAATGGCACAATACCGAATTAACTACAAGAAGACCGACTCTTCCTACTGTCCATTCTTTGAACCATTCCTGTGACACTAGTTATAGATTCCGATGCTTACCTTCAGGATTACTGTATTCCTTGGACCTTGTTATTGACGATGAATCACAGAAATTGCATTGGAATTAAATACAAAAGGCACAATGCCGAATTAAGTACAAGAAGACTGACACTTCTTACTGTCTATGTTTTGAATCATTCCTGTGACACTAGTTATAGATTCCGATGCTTCACTCCAGGTTTACTGTATCACTTGGGCCTTCTTATTGACGATGAAACACAGAAATTGCATCGGAGCTAAATAGAAGAGGCACAATGCCGACTTAAGTACAAGAAAACTGACTCTTCTTACTGACTATGTTTTGAACCATTCCTGCGACACTACTTATGGATTCCGATGCCTCACTTCAGCTTTACTGTTTCCCTCTGACCTTCTTATTGACGATAAAACACAGAAATTGCATCGAAATTAAATACAAAAGGCACAATGCCGACTCAAGTACAAGAAGACAGACTCTTCTTACTGTCCATGTTTTGAACCATTCCTGTGTCACTAGTTATAGATTCCGATGCTTCACTCCAGGTTTACTGTATCGCTTGGACCTTCTTATTGACGATGAAACACAGAAATTGCATCGTAGTTAAATAGAAGAGGCACAATACCGACTTAAGTACAAGAAGACGGACTCTTCTTACTGACTATGTTTTGAACCATTCCTGTGACACTAGTTATAGATTCCGATGCTTCACTTCAGGTTTACTGTATCCCTTGGACCTTCCAATTGACAATGAGACACAGAAATCGCATCGGAATTAAATAGAAAAGGCTCAAGGCCGACTTAAGTACAAGAAGATTGCCTCTTCCTACTCTCTATGCTTTGAGCCATTCCTGTGACACTAGCTTTTTATTCCGATGCTTCACTTGAGGTTTACTGTAATCCCTCGGACCTTCTTATTGGCGAATAAACACAGAAATTGCATCGGAATCAAATACAAAAGGCACAATGCCGACTGAAGTACAAGAGGAATGACTCTTCCAACTGTCTCCGATTTGAAGCATTCCTGTGACACTAGTTATAGATTCCGATGCTTCACTTCAGGTTTACTGTATCCCTCTGACTTTCTTATTGACGATGAAACACAGAAATTGCATCGGAATTAACTAGAAAATGCACAATACCGACTTAAGTACAAGAAGACTGACTCTTCTTACTGACTATGTTTTGAACCATTCATGTGACACTAGTTATAGATTCCGATGCTTAACTTTAGGATTACTGTATCCCACTGACCATCTTAGTGACGATGAAACACAGAAATTGCATGGGAATAAAATACAAAAAGCACAATCCCGACTTAAGTAAAAGACGTCTGACACCTCTTACTGTCTATGTTTTGAACCATTCCTGTGACAATAGTTATAAATTCCGATGCTTCACTCCAGGTTTACTGTATCCCTTGGACCCTCTTATTAACAATGAATCACAGAAATTGCATCAGAATTAAAAAGAAAATTCACAATGAAGACTTAAGTACATGAAGACTGACTCTTCTTACTGACTATGTTTTGAACCATTCCTGTGACACTAGTAATAGATACCGATGCTTCACTTCACGTTTACTGTATCCCTGGGACCTTCTTATTGACGATGAAACACAGAAATTGCATCGGAATTAAATACAAAAGGCACAATGCCGATTTAAGTACAAGAAGACAGACTCTTCTTACTGTCTATGTATTGAACCATCCCTGTGACACTAGTTGTAGATTCCGATGCTTCACTTCAGGTTTACTGTACCCCTTGGACCTTCTTATTGACGATGAAACACACAAATTGCTTCGGAATTATTTACAAAAGCACAATGACGACTTAAGTACAAGAAGACTGACTCTTCTTACTGTGTATGCTTTGAACCATTTCTGTGACACTAGTTATAGATTCTGATGCTTCACTCCAGGTTTATCGTATCCCTTAGACCGTCATATTGACGATGAAACACAGAAATTACATCGGCATTAAATACAAAAGGCACAATCCCGACTTAAGTACAAGAAGTCTAACTCTTCTTACTGACTATGTTTTGAACCATTCCTGTGACACTAGTTATAGATTCGGATGCTTCACTTCAGGTTTACTGTATCCCTTGGACCTTCTTATTGACGATGAAACACAGAAATTGCGTCGGAATTAAATACAAAAGGCACAATGCCGACTTAAGTACAAGAAGACTCACTCATCTTACTGTCTATGTTCTGAACCATTCCTATGACACTAGTTATTGATTCCGATGCTACACTCCAGGTTTGCTGTATACCTTGGACCTTCTTATTGACGATGAAACACAGAAATTGCATCGGAATTAAATAGAAAAGGCACAGTGCCGACTTAAGTACAAGAAGACTGACTCTTCCTACTCTCTATGTTTTGAGCCATTCCTGTGACACTAGCTTTTTATTCCGATGCTTCACTTGAGGTTTACTGTATCCCTCGGACCTTCTTATTGACGAAGAAACACAGAAATTGCATCAGAATCAAACACAAAAGGCACAATGCCGACCTAAGTACAAGAGGAATGACTCTTCCAACTGTCTACGTTTTAAACCACTCCTGTGACACTAGTTATAGGTTCCGATGCTTCACTTCAGGTTTACTGTATCCCTCTGACTTTCTTATTGACGATGAAACACAGAAATTGCATCGGAATTAAATACAAAAGGCACAATGCCGACTTAAGTACAAGAAGACTGACTCTTCTTATTGACTATGTTTGAACCATTCCTGTGACACTAGTTATAGGTTCTGATGCTTCACTTCAGGTTCACTGTATCCCTTGGACCTTCCTTTTGGCGATGAAACACAGAAATTGCATCGGACATAAATACAAAAGGCACAATGCTGACATAAGTACAAGAAGACAGACTCTTCTCGCTGACTATGATTTGAACCATTCCTGTGACACTAGTTATAGGTTCTGATGCTTCACTTCAGGTTCACTGTATCCCTTGGACCTTCCTTTTGGCGATGAAACACAGAAATTGCATCGGACATAAATACAAAAGGCACAATGCTGACATAAGTACAAGAAGACAGACTCTTCTTACAGTCTATGTTTTGAACCATTAATGTGACACTAGTTATAGATTCCGATGCTTCACTTCAGATTTACTGTATCCCTCTGACGTTCTTATTGACGATGAAACACAGAAATTGCGTCGAAATGAAATACAGAACGCACAATGCCGAATTAAGTACAAGAAGACTGACTCTTCTTACTGTCTTTGTTTTGAACCATTCCTGTGACACTAGTTATAGATTCCGATGCTTTACTCTAGGTTTACTATATCCCTCTGACCCTCTTATTGACGATGAAACACAGAAATTCCATCGGAATTAAATAGAAAAGACACAATATCGACTTAAGTACAAGAAGACTGAATCTTCCTACTGTCAATGATTTGAAATTTTCCTGTGACACTAGTTATAGATTCCGATGCTTCACTTCAGGTTTACTGTATCCCTCTGACCTTCTTATTGACGGTGAAACACAGAAATTGCATCCGAATTGAATACAAAAGGCACAATCCGACTTAAGTACGTGTGGACTGACTTCTCCTACTGTCTATGGTTTGAATCATTCCTGTGACACTAGTTATAGATTCCCATGGTTCATTTCAGGTTTACTGTATCCCTTGGACCTTCTTATTGACGATAAAACATAGAAATTACATCGGAATTAGATACAAAAGACACAATGCCGACTTGAGTACAAGAAGACTGACGCTTCTTACTGTATATGTTTTGAACCATTCTTGTGACACTAGTTATGGATTACGATGCTTCACTTCAGATTTACTGTATCCCTCTGACGTTCTTATTGACGATGAAACACAGAAATTGCGTCGGAATGAAATACAAAACTAACAATGCCGAATTACGTACAAGAAGAATGACTCCTCTTACTGTCTATGTTTTGAACCATCCCTGTGACACTAGTTATAGATTCCGATGCTTCACTCCAGGTTTACTGTATACCTTGGACCTTCTTATTGACGATGAAACACAGGAATTGCATCGGAATTAGATACAAAAGCACAATGCTGACTTAGGTGCAAGACGACGGACTCTTCTTACTGACTATGTTTTGAACCATTCCTGCGACACTAGTTATAGATTCCGATGCCTCACTTCAGGTTTACTGTATCCCTCTGACCTTCCTATTGACGATAAAACACAGAAATTGCATCGGAATTAAATACAAAAGGCACAATGCCGACTTAAGTACAAGAACACTGACTCTTCTTACTGTCTATGCTTTGAACCATTACTGTGACACTAGTTATAGATTCCGATGCTACACTCCAGGTTTACTGTATCGCTTGGACCTTCTTATTGACGATGATACACAGAAATTGCATCGGAGTTAAATAGAAGAGGCACAATGCCGACATAAGTACAAGAAGACTGACTCTTCTTACTGACTATGCTTTGAACCATTCCTGTGACACTAGTTATAGATTCCGATGCTTCACTTCAGGTTTATTGTATCCCTTGGACCTTCCTGTTGACAATGAGACACAGAAATCGCATCGGAATTAAATACAAAAGGCACAATGCCGACTTAAGTACAAGAAGACTGCCTCTTCCTACTCTCTATAATTTGAACCATTCCTGTGGCACTAGTTTTTTATTCAGATGCTTCACTCCAGGTTTACTGTATACCTTGGACCTTCTTATTGACGATGAAACACAGAAATTGCATCGGAATTAAATACAAAAGCACAATGCCGACTTAAGTACAAGAAGACGGACTCTTCTTACTGACTATGTTTTGAACCATTCCTGCGACACTAGTTATAGATTCCGATGCCTCACTTCAGGTTTACTGTATCCGTCTGACCTTCGTATTGACGATAAAACACAGAAATTGCATCGGAATTAAATACAAAAGGCACAATGCCGACTTAAGTACAAGAAGACTGCCACTTCCTACTCTCCATGCTTTGAACCATTCCTGTGACACAATTTTTTTATTCTGATGTTTCTCTTGAGCTTTACTGTATCCCTCGGACCTTCTTATTGACGATGAAACACAGAAATTGCATCGGAATTAAATACAAAAGGCACAATGCCGACTTAAGTACAAGAACACTGACTCTTCTTACTGTCTATGCTTTGAACCATTACTGTGACACTAGTTATAGATTCCGATGCTACACTACAGGTTTACTGTATCGCTTGGACCTTCTTATTGACGATGATACACAGAAATTGCATCGGAGTTAAATAGAAGAGGCACAATGCCGACATAAGTACAAGAAGACTGACTCTTCTTACTGACTATGCTTTGAACCATTCCTGTGACACTAGTTATAGATTCCGATGCTTCACTTCAGGTTTATTGTATCCCTTGGACCTTCCTGTTGACAATGAGACACAGAAATCGCATCGGAATTAAATACAAAAGGCACAATGCCGACTTAAGTACAAGAAGACTGCCTCTTCCTACTCTCTATAATTTGAACCATTCCTGTGGCACTAGTTTTTTATTCAGATGCTTCACTCCAGGTTTACTGTATACCTTGGACCTTCTTATTGACGATGAAACACAGAAATTGCATCGGAATTAAATACAAAAGCACAATGCCGACTGAAGTACAAGAAGACGGACTCTTCTTACTGACTATGTTTTGAACCATTCCTGTGACACTAGTAATAGACTCTGATGCTTCACTCCAGGTTTACTGTATCCCGTGGATCTTCTTATTGACGATGAAACACAGAAATAGCATCGAAATTAAATACAAAAGCACAATGCCGACTTAAGTACAAGAAGACGGACTCTTCTTACTGACTATGTTTTGAACTATTCCTGCGACACTAGTTATAGATTCCGATGCCTCACTTGAGGTTTACTGTATCCGTCTGACCTTCGTGTTGACGATAAAACACAGAAATTGCATCGGAATTAAATACAAAAGGCACAATGCCGACTTAAGTAAAAGAAGTCTGACTCTACTTACTGTCTGTGTTTTGAACCATTCCTGTGACACCAGTTACGGATTGCGATGCTTCACTCCAGGTATACTGTCTCCCTTGGACCATCTTATTGACGATGAAACACAGAAATTGCATCGGAATTAAATAAAAAAAGCACAATGTCGACTTAAGTACAAGACGACTGACTCTGCTTACCGTCAATGTTTTGAACCATTCCTGTGATACTAGTTATAGATTTCGATGCTTTACTTCAGGTATACTGTGTCCCTCGGACCTTCTTATTGACGATGAAACACAGAAATTGCATCGGAATTAAATACAAAAGGCACAATGCTGACTTATGTACAAGAAGAAGGACTCATCTTACTGTCTATGATTTGAACCATTGCTGTGACGCTAGTTATGGATTCCGATGCTTGACTCCAGGTTTACTGTATACCTTGGACCTTCTTATTGACGATGAAACACAGAAATTGCATGGGAATTAAATATAAAGGCACAATATCGACTTAAGTACAAGAAGACGGACTCTTCTTACTGACTATGCTTTGAACCATTCCTGTGACACTAGTTATAGATTCCGATGCTTCACTTCAGGTTTACTGTATCCCTGGGACCTTCCTATTGACAATGAGACACAGAAATCGCATCGGAATGAAATAGAAACAGCACAATGCCGATATAAGTACAAGAAGACTGACTCTTCCTACTCTCTATGTTTTGAACCATTCCTGTGACACTAGTTTTTTATTCCGATGCTTCACTTGAGGTTACTGTATCCCTCGGACCTTCTTATTCACGATGAAACACAGAAATTGCATCGGAATTAAATAGAAAAGGCACAATACCGACTTAACTACAGGAAGACTGACTCTTCTTACTGACTATGTTTTTAACCATTCCTGTGCCACTAGTTATAGATTCCGATGTTTCATTTCAGGTTTACAGTATCCCTCTGACCATCTTATTGACAATAAAACACAGAAATTACATCGGAATTAATTACAAAAGGCACAATGCCGACTTAAGTACAAGAAGCCTGACTCTTCTTACTGTCTAAGTTTTGAACCATTCCTGTGATACTAGTTATAGATTTCGATGCTTTACTTCAGGTTTACTGTATCCTTTGGACCTTCCTATTGACAATGAGACACAGAAATCGCATCGGAATTAAATAGAAACAGCACAATGCCGACATAAGTACAAGAAGACTGAATCTTCCTACTGTCAATGTTTTGAAATTTTCCTGTGACACTAGTTATAGATTCCGATGCTTCACTTCAGGTTTACTGTATCCGTCTGACCTTCTTATTGACGATAAAACACAGTAATTACATCGGAATTAAATACAAAAGGCACAATGCCGACTTAGGTACAAGTAGACTGACTCTTCTTACTGTCTATGTTTTGAACCATTCCTGGGACACTACTTATGGATTCCGATGCTTCATTGCAGATTTACTGTGTCCCTCCGACGTTCTTATTGACGATGAAACACAGAAATTGCGTCGGAATGAAATACAAAAGGCACAATGCCGAATTACGTACTAGAAGGCTGACTCCTCTTACTGTCTATGTTTTGAACCATTCCTGTGACACTAGTTATAGATTCCGATGCTTCACTCCAGGTTTACTGTATGCCTTGGACCTTCTTATTGACGATGAAACACAGTAATTGCATCGGAATTAAATACAAAAGCACAATGCCGACTTAAGTACAAGAAGACGGACTCTTCTTACTGACTATGTTTTGAACTATTCCTGCGACACTAGTTATAGATTCCGATGCCTCACTTCAGGTTTACTGTATCCGTCTGACCTTCGTGTTGACGATAAAACACAGAAATTGCATCGGAATTAAATACAAAAGGCACAATGCCGACTTAAGTAAAAGAAGTCTGACTCTACTTACTGTCTGTGTTTTGAACCATTCCTGTGACACCAGTTATGGATTGCGATGCTTCACTCCAGGTATACTGTCTCCCTTGGACGTTCTTATTGACGATGAAACACAGAAATTGCATCGGAATTAAATAAAAAAAGCACAATGTCGACTTAAGTACAAGACGACTGACTCTGCTTACCGTCAATGATTTGAACCATTCCTGTGATACTAGTTATAGATTTCGATGCTTTACTTCAGGTATACTGTGTCCCTTGGACCTTCTTATTGACGATGAAACACAGAAATTGCATCGGAATCAAATACAAAAGGCACAATGCTGACTTATGTACAAGAAGAAGGACTCATCTTACTATCTATGATTTGAACCATTGCTGTGACACTAGTTATGGATTCCGATGCTTGACTCCAGGTTTACTGTATACCTTGGACCTTCGTATTGACGATGAAACACAGAAATTGCATGGGAATTAAATATAAAGGCACAATATCGACTTAAGTACAAGAAGACGGACTCTTCTTACTGACTATGTTTTGAACCATTCCTGTGACACTAGTTATAGATTCCGATGCTTCACTTCAGGTTTACTGTATCCCTTGGACCTTCCTATTGACAATGAGACACAGAAATCGCATCGGATGAAATAGAAACAGCACAATGCCGACATAAGTACAAGAAGACTGACTCTTCCTAGTCTCTATGTTTTGAACCATTCCTTTGACACTAGTTTTTTATTCCGATGCTTCACTTGAGGTTACTGTATCCCTCGGACCTTCTTATTCACGATGAAACACAGAAAATGCATCGGAATTAAATAGAAAAGGCACAATACCGACTTAACTACAGGAAGACTGACTCTTCTTACTGACTATGTTTTTAACCATTCCTGTGACACTAGTTATAGATTCCGATGCTTCACTTCAGGTTTATTGTATCCCTTGGACCTTCTTATTGACAATGAGACACAGAAATCGCATCGGAATTAAATACAAAAGGCACAATGCCGACTTAAGTACAAGAAGACTGCCTCTTCCTACACTCTATATTTGAACCATTCCTGTGACACTAGTTTTTTATTCCGATGCTTCACTCCAGGTTTACTGTATACCTTGGACCTTCTTATTGACGATGAAACACAGAAATAGCATCGGAATTAAATAAAAAAAGCACAATGTCGACTTAAGTACAAGAAGACTTACTCTTCTTACTGACTATGTTTTGAACCTTTCTTGTGACACTAGTTATAGATTCCAATGCTTAACTTCAGGATTACTGTATCCCACTGACCTTCTTAGTGACGATGAAACACAGAAATTGCATCGGAATTAAATACAAAAGGCACAATGCCGACATAAGTACAAGAAGACTGACTCTTCTTACTGACTATGTTTTGAACCTTTCCTGTGCCACTAGTTATAGATTCAGATGTTTTATTTCAGGTTTACAGTATCCCTCCGACCATCTTATTGACGACAAAACAAAGAAATTACATCGGAATTAATTACAAAAGGCACAATGCCGACTTAAGTACAAGAATCCTGACGCTTCTTACTGTCTAAGCTTTGAACCATTCCTGTGACACTAGTTAAGGATTCCGATGCTTCACTTCCGATTTACTGTATCCCTCTGACGTTCTTATTGACGATGAAACACAGAAATTGCGTCGGAATGAAATACAAAAGGCACAATGCCGAATTACGTACAAGAAGACTGACTCCTCTTCCTGTCTATGCTTTGAACCATTCCTGTGACACAAGTTATAGATTCCGATGCTTCACTCCAGGTTTATTGTAAACCTTGGACCTTCTTATTGACGATGAAACAGAAACTGCATCGGAATTAAATAGAAAAGGCACGATACCGACTTAACTACAGGAAGACTGACTCTTCTTACTGAATATGTTTTGAACCATTCTTGTGACACTAGTTATAGATTCCGATGCTTCACTCCAGGTTTACTGTATCGCTTGGACCTTCTTATAGACGATGAAACACAGAAATTGCATCGGAGTTAAATAGAAGAGGCACAATGCCGACATAAGTACAAGAAGACGGACTCTTCTTACTGACTATGTTTTGAACCATTCCTGTGACACTGGTTATAGATTCCGATGCTTCACTTCAGGTTTACTGTATCCCTTGGACCTTCCAATTGACACTGAGACACAGAAATCGCATCGGAATTAAATAGAAAAGGCACAAGGCCGACTTAAGTACAAGAAGACTGCCTATTCCTGCTCTCTATGTTTTGAACCATTCCTGTGACACTATTTTTTTTATTCCGATGCCTCACTTTAGGTTTACTGTTTCCCTCTGACCTTCTTATTGACGATAAAACACAGAAATTGCATCGAAATTAAATACAAAAAGCACAATGCCGACTCAAGTACAAGAAGACAGACCTTTCTCACTGTCAATGTTTTGAACCATTCCTGTGTCACTAGTTATAGATTCCGATGTTCACTCCAGGTTTACTGTATCGCTTGGACCTTTTTATTGACGATGAAACACAGAAATTGCATCGGAATTAAATAGAAAAGGCACAATACCGACTTAACTACAGGAAGAACGACTCTTCTTACTGACTATGTTTTGAACCATTCTTGTGACACTAGTTATAGATTCCAATGCTTAACTTCAGGATTACTGTATCCCACTGACCTTCTTAGTGACGATGAAACACAGAAATTGCATCGGAATTAAATACAAAAGGCACAATGCCGACATGAGTACAAGAAGCCTGACTCTTCTTACTGTCTAAGTTTTGAACCATTCCTGTGACACTAGTTAAGGATTCCGATGCTTCACTTCAGATTTACTGTATCCCTCTGACGTTCTTATTGACGATGAAACACAGAAATTGCGTCGGAATGAAATACAAAAGGCACAATGCCGAATAACGTACAAGAAGACTGACTCCTCTTCCTGTCTATGTTTGAAATATTCCTGTGACACTAGTTATAGATTCCGATGCTTCACTCCAGGTTTATTGTAAACCTTGGACCTTCTTATTGACGATGAAACAGAAATTGCATCGGAATTAGGTACAAAATCACAATGCCGACTTAGGTACAAGAAGACGGACTCTTCATACTGACTATGTATTGAACCATTCCTGTGACACTAGTTATGGATTCCGAAGCTTCACTTCAGATTTACTGTATCCCTCTAATCTACTTACTGAAGATAAAACACAGAAATTGCATCGGAATTAAATACAAAAGGCACATGCCGACTTAAGTACAAGAAAACTGACTCTTCTTACTTTCTATGTTTTGAACCATTCCTGTGACACTAGTTATAGATTCCGATGCTTAACTCCAGGTTTACTGTATCACTTGGACCTTCTTATTGACGATGAAACACAGAAATTGCATCGGAGTTAAATAGAAGTGGCACAATGCCGACTTAAGTACAAGAAAACTGACTCTTCTCACAGACTATGTTTTGAACCATTCCTGTGACACTAGTTATAGATTCCGATGCTTCACTTCAGGTTTAATGTATCCCTTGGACCTTCCTATTGACAATGATACACAGAAATCGCATCGGAATTAAATAGAAAAGGTACAATGTTGACTTAAGTAAAAGAAGCCTGCCTCCTCCTACTCTCTATGTTTTGAACCATTTCTGTGACACTAGTTTTTTATTCCGATGCTTCACTCCAGGTTCACTGTATACCTTGGACCTTCTTATTGACGATGAAACACAGAAATTGCATCGGAATTAAATAAAAAAGCACAATGCCGACTTAAGTACAAGAAGACGGACATCTTCTTGATGACTATGTTTTGAACCATTCCTGCGACACTAGTTATAGATTCCGATGCCTCACTTCACGTTTACTGTATCCCTCTGACCTTCCTATTGACGATGAAACACAGAAATTACATCGGAATTAAATACAAAAGGCACAATGCCGGCTAAAGTACAAGAAGACTGACTCTTCTTACTGTCTATCTTTTGTACCATTCCTGTGCCACTAGTTATGGATTCCGATGCTTCACTTCAGATTTACTGTATCCCTCTGAGGTTCTTGTTGACAATGAAACACAGAAAATGCGTCGGAATGAAATACAAAAGACACAATGCCGAATTACGTACAAGAAGACTGACTCCTCTTACTGTCTATGCTTTGAACCATTCCTGTGACACTAGTTATAGATTCTGATGCATCACTCCAGGTGTACTGTACACCTTGGACCTTCTTATTGATGATGAAACACAGAAATTTCATCGGAATTAAATACAAAAGCACAATGTCGACTTAAGTACAAGAAGACGGACAATTCTTACTGACTATGTTTTGAACCATTCCTGCGAAACTAGTTATAGATTCCGATGCCTCACTTCAGGTTTACTGTTTCCCTCTGACCTTCTTATTGACGATAAAACACAGAAATTGCATCGAAATTAAATACAAAAGGCACAATGCCGACTCAAGTACAAGAAGACAGACCTTTCTTACTGTCCATGTTTTGAACTATTCCTGTGTCACTAGTTATAGATTCCGATGCTTCACTCCAGGTTTACTGTATCGCTTGGACCTTCTTATTGACGATGAAACACAGAAATTGCATCGGAGTTAAATAGAAGAGGCACAATGCCGACTTAAGTACAAGAAGACGGACTCTTCTTACTGACTATGTTTTGAACCATTCCTGTGACACTAGTTATAGATTCCGATGCTTCACTTGAGGTATACTGTATCCCTCGGACCTTCTTATTGACGATGAAACACAGAAATTGCATCGGAACTAAATACAAAAGGCACAATGCCGACTTTAGTACAAGAAGGCTGACTCTTCCAACTGTCTATGTTTGAACCATTCCTGTTATAAAGGCACATTTGCATGCCGAGCGTGAGTTTCCTCGGAAACGCGAGATATTAATTAAATAAATAATCAGTGACAAATAAATAAAGCCTATGGCACACAACTGCAGCGCTGTGTCGCTGATAAAACAAAAGTACATTTTCGTTAGTCGTATGTTTGATTAAAAAAAAAAAGAGAGAGCTCTGGTTCAAGTGGTGCGAGAAGCACGTATTTTAGTTTATTGTCTGGCACACCGCCATATTTCATGTTATAGAAAATTACTGCGAGTTGCAACCATACTAGGCACTCGATTCTGAAAAGAATTTATATTTATAAAAGTAAGTAGGATTATGAACTGTAGGCTTATTCATTGAATATATCTGATTTAACTAACTGTGTAATTTTTCTGTTTAGTAGACAATCACCTCTGTACGACGTTTTGGCATGGCTGGCAAATTATTGTAATATTGAGATTTAGTTTATGAGTCCGTACCTACCGCAGCAGTCTTTGGAAACGATTTAATTACGAAGTCCGATTATTTCAGTTTTATTTCACGGTCAACTACGAGTAACATTGCCTTTACGAAAAAGCCATTGTCAAGCGTCTGATACCGAATAATCAAAACCTGACGACTCATAGGAGAGCCAATCAGACAGATAAAAATAATTAATATTTTATTTCATTTTATTTTATTTTATTTATTTTATATTGGCGACTGCGTGTCGGACTTGTTATTTTGTCATTTGTTACAATGTTCTCTTTGTTTCATGTGAAAAATTAACTATCTGGACCTGGACGTGAATGTATGAGAAATAACAAAGATCTGAAGATATTTTCCAATTCTAAAATTTTGCGGAAAGACGCAATGAAGCTTCCAGCAAAATAAGGTAAGACGCAGCATCTTTGCATTGGCAGGCTTGACCAGACGCATAATTCAGTGTATTAGCTCTTCAGTAGATTCTGTAGTATTTCTTTCGCGCGTAGCAGTTTTCAGTGATAAATTCCATTCTCAGTATTTTTCCTTAAACAATAACGTATGCAACAATACCAATACACGAGTGTACAATATGGCCGACTTCTGTACGATATCATGTAACATGGCCAGCAGCCATTACCAATAATCTCAAATTCAGTTTATATTTTTAAATTAACAGACAGCCATTGTTGCTACGACCGATTCATGCTCAACTGCATTTTATTTTAAAACCAGTGTCAAACATTAATTTCTTGAAATATATAGCACGTGTGGCATGGTAATAACTAGAAAACAATACGCAAAAATGGAACAGCAAAGACGTACTATTCAGACGCAATCCGACTCGGACGAGAGACAAATGTTAGAAAATGACTTTACGACAGCAACCGGTAGTGACGATACATCAAATATTGACGCAAGTGTCAACGGAAATTTTGACAATAGGCCGTCCACCACAAAAATTTCAAAGTCTCAGTCAGAGCCCATGTTAATACATGACGTCACGTCTAATGACGCGGCGGGGGCAGAGACCTTGCAAACAGTAAACATTGCCAACATGTTACAAATGCTAATGAAACAAAACGCAGAAAATATGGCAACCTTAAGGATGCAGAACGCGGAAAACATGGCAACCTTAAAGACACAAAATGACGAAATTAAATCTGACCTCATAGCAATCAAGGCATGTAATGACACTTTGTGTAAACGTGTGGAACTTATAGACGCCACACTGACCGAACAGATGACTGAACTCAGTACGAAATTTTCCAAGCTTAATACGAGACAAGAAAAGACTACAAATGACGTAGCACTTTTACAGACACAATTAAAAAACCTTAATGTCACGTGTGAAGCTCTTACTGAACAAATTCAAACATATCCTTCAGTACACGACAACCTTGAAAAACGAATTACTGACGTGCAGAATAAATTTGACGATGTTGAACAACACCTGACTGACATCTTACAATCTGATGCCACAGCTCATTTTCAAAATATTAATAAAGAATTTCATGATTGGGTAGAGAACAAAGACAAACATTTTGATAGATGCATACGTGAAAATTTACCAACAATTGTGCACGACTCCGTAGCGGAATACATCACTAATAACAAACAGCTGATTAGTGACGCAGTACAATCCGTCACTGCACCCATGAGACAATACACCGATCAACCACAGTCTGAATGTAACGAAAATATCAGTCAAAATGTACAGTTCAGAAACCAATATACATTCGAGTATGACGCACACATACCGCACACCACAAACACACAAGAACAAAACACACCACGACTACAACACATACCACGACGTGCAACCACAAACACAAGCTATTATCATGGTAAACCACAGCAACATTATCGTAATTACTCGCCAGCTGAGCATTGCAGTAATTACAGTGGAACAAATCCATATCATAATGCAAAGGAAGAAGAAAGCTTAATAAAACACAGGCGATTTCAGGCTTTTATCCCAGAAAAACGAACCATTCATCCGGTGATTTTTCTTAAATCTTTTAGTAACGCATTTCCACGCACTTGGAGTGACCGGAAAAAGATTTCATATATTGTCGGTTACATCCAAGGCGATGCAACTGTCTGGGCATACAGTCAAGCTGACGTATGTACCACGTACAGTGAGTTTGAGCGTGCTTTTCTGAACAAATTCTGGTCGCAATCCGTCCAGGAGCGACTCAGAAGACAAATTTTAGAACCTGAAACTTTTAACAGTAAAAATGGTAACTTACGCAGATATTTTGAAAAATACTTGAACATGGGACATTTTTTAGACGAACCAGTCGCAACGCGTGATATACTCCGAGCGTTGAAGGCCAAATTGCCTTTCAACATTAAGGAAAAACTTCTACATATCCCGGATGACGATTCAGATTATTTTTTAACAGCTTTAGATTCGGTTGACATGTTACTTGAAGATCAGCGCTTCGCGCGGCAAAACAGCAGCCACAATGTTTACACTAGTGGTATGCAAAACATGCAGGCTTGCCAACACAATTCTGGCGCGCCCACAGTTGGATACGCGGTACAACAAAAACAGCAAACTCACATGCCGTCTCAGTACGGAAATCAAAATCAACACGCGTATTCCAATACGAACAATAGTTACAACAGTAATAACATTTCATGCGGCAATCCATACAAAAGGCACCGCGGTAATAACTGCAACGGTAACAACGGATACAAAGGTAATAACAAAAACACAAACAGAAATAGAAATAATAATAACTACGAGCCAAGACAGCATCAAGGTTGGACTCGTAACGATCAGTACTTTCATTCAAACTCTGCTTTACCACAGCAGCCACCAGGTCAAAATTGGAGCATACCTTACGACCGACAGGTAAGTTATAATGCGCAACAGCAACAACAACCGCAAAAGTTTGGAGATCATAATAGGCAATATCCGAATGTGAATATAATAGAAATGACACCTGATGCACAACCTCAATCTGTGTCAGTACCTAGTACAAATGATAATCCAACAAACTAGAAACAGTCACTACTTTGCCCCAGGTCGTGGCTGAAGAATCCTTGGGGGGCGGCTTCAATGTTAATCAGTTATTTGACACCACACTTGAACAACAGAATAATGATATGCCGAGTAATTCTAAACAAAAACTACCTGTTTTATTTATAAGATACAACCACAATAACAATATATCAGATGAACTTTTACAAGACAGTACACAATGTCGTTTAAACACAAATGAAATTGTTTTAGCATCCACTACTGGTGTAGTAGGTGGGATTCCAACTACTATTATCCTAGATACAGGTGCAGCTGTGAGCGTTTTATCTTTTAATTTTTATAAAAAGATGTGTGAATTGGAACCTGTGCCTGAGTTTCCTGCCCAAAACTGTAAAATAACTACTGCACTAGGTAATAAGTCATGTAGGGTTACGAAGCAAGTTTTTGTAAACGTTAAAATAGGTAATGGAACCGTACAATGGCCATTCCTGGTAGTACAAAACCTTGTGACAAATTGCATATTAGGAATAGATATTATGAGCGAGAAGGACTGCATTATAGACTTCTCCAAAGGTAAATGTATTTTAAATGATAAAGGCAGTGTAATTATTATTGATTTGGACAGGAGAACTCTAAAGCATGACAAACACTGTACAGGGTACAAGGTACAGTTAGTACTTGACAAAGACATTCAAGACATGCAAACACACTCATCTGACAGAGAGCTAATGGACTTGAAAACATTGCTTGATCATAAGATAAGTGAAGGTACAGCTCTCAGTGTACATGAACGTATAAAACTACAGGAAGTGTTATCCAAATATTTACAAGTTTTTACCAAACGATTAGGTGTTATCAACACGTATGTGTACAAGATTGAAGTTAAGCCTCACAAGATCTTCTACCATAAGACATATAACGTACCGTTATCTCAACGACCTGCTGTGTGGCAAGAATTAAAACAAATGTTAGACTGGAAGGTCATTGAACCATCCACCTCACCTTATTGTAGTCCTCTACTTGTTGTCAAAAAATCAAATGGAGGCATTAGGTTAGTGTTAGACGCACGAGCTATTAATGAAATAATTTTACCGGTTCACACAAAACCTGAAAATTTAGAAGAGCAATTACAGAAATTTCTAGATGCAAAATATTTTTCCACAATAGATCTCGCTAATTCGTTTTGGCAGGTGGGTATCACTCCTGATTCTCGGAAATATACTGCATTTATGTTCGGGGGGCGAACCTATCAGTTTTGTGTTCTACCCTTCGGACTGAATGTCAGCTCTGGGGTATTCATTACAGCCCTGGATACCGTGCTTGGCGACGATTTAGTTGAGACAGTCACACACTATGTAGATGATATACTGATAGCTACACAATCCTGGAATGAACACGTTGACACACTTCAAAGAATTTTAGAAAAATTTGCACAAGCTGGAGTCACAGCCAACCTAAGAAAATCAAAATTTGGTTGCAGTGAGATAAAGTATTTAGGACATATCATTAATTCACAGGGCATACGTCCGGATCCCAGTAAATTAGATGCTATCAGAAACTTTCCTAGCCCTCGAACTAAAAAGCAGTTAAAATCATTCCTTGGGCTATGTTCATTTTTCAGACGTTTTTTGCCACAACCACTTTTGAACAGTAAACATCTGCTAAATCTACTCAGAAGGAATCAAGTTTGGATCTGGTCGGAACAGTGCCAGAATGACTTTAATACAATTAAACATGCTTTAGTGAATGCTAACATTTTGAGCCATCCAGATTTCAATTTAGATTTTTGTATGACTTGTGACGCTTCACGTACTGGCTTGGGCTGTTGCTTATTTCAAGTTGTAAAGAATAAAGAGGAGGAACAGATAAGAATTATTGGGTTTGCGAGTCGCACTCTAACTGAATGTGAGCGTACATACTCCACTACAGAGTTAGAAACACTTTCCATAGTATGGGCATTCAAGAAATTCAATTATTATTTATTTGGAAAACATACGGTAATTTACACCGATCACCAGGCCCTGACATTTTTGTTAACTTGTAAACTTGTACATCCTAGACTATCACGATGGGCAGTTACACTTCAGAACTACTCTTTTGAAATTAAGTACATAAGAGGTAAGGACAACACCATTGCAGACACTTTGTCTAGACTTCCACAAGGTATGAATGATACCAACAGTGACTTAGAAAATATAAATGACTACAGGATTCTCTTAATGCAAGACAAGCAGTATCACCAATATTATATTGATATGTGCAGAAACATGGCTGAATTACAAAAATCTGATCCTCACTGGTATAAGATAATAACATTACTGGTAGAAAAACACAACCATCCTTTGACTCAGTATTACAAGTTACACAATGATGTGTTATTTTACCGCCGACATCCAAATGCTACTAACTGGTGTGTATGCATTCCCAAAGAGTCTGAACGTAATCTAATTTGGCACACACACTTAGTTTGGGGTCATTATGGGACGAAAAAGTGTTTGGCAAAGCTCAGTACATACTGTTATTTTAGCAATATGAGAAGAAAAATTTATAGGGAACTAAAAACATGTGTCATATGTCAAAAATCAAAACCTCAGAATTTATCCACAAAAACAGATTTACATTCTATTTTACCTAGTAAACCCCTGGAAATTCTGTGTACTGACATCAGTGGACCGCATCCAGCAAGCTCTGGAGGCGTCAAATATATCTTAGCTTTTTACGATATATTTTCTAAACATGTAAAACTTTATGCTTTAAAATCCGCCTCTGCAAATGCTATAATACGAAGATTCTCAAGTGATTACCTGACGCACGTGGGAAAACCTAAAGCAATTCTGTCAGATAATGCAGCATACTACTCTGGGTACAAATGGAGAAATTTCTTGAAGGACAATAACATTAAAAGTATATTTATTTCAAAGTTTAGTCCACAATGTAACGCGACTGAGAGACTTTTCCGAGAACTAAACCGATTCATGAGGACCTATATTTCATCAAAACATACTAATTGGGTGTCCTACCTAAGTCTTTTCGAAGACGTACACAATAACTTAAATATTTACGATACGAATTACACACCTAACGAGATCATGTTCAATTGCAAACAGAACGATCAATGGATAGAACCATTACCTAAGTTGTCAGACAAGGAAATCACACCTGAACAGAAAATAAAAGAAGTATTGACTACACTGACACATCACGCACAGATACGAAACAAACATCACACAAACATAATAAAAAGAAAACAAAAATTCGAGGTAGGAATGCTTGTACTACTTCTTACTCATCATAAATCTGTTGCACTCAAACGACGCAACGCTAAGTGGCGTCTGCTATATGAAGGACCTTATATAATTGTTAACATACCGCACCCTGGTGCGTATCTGTTACAACATCGTAGAACTAACAAAATTATTGGGCTATACGCACACCGAGATCTTAGAGCATTTCATGCTGAATAATGTAAAAGTCATACCCATCAAAATATTGCTAAGCAACTCGAAAAACTCTGTTGCTACAACACAGATAATAAGTAGTATAGAAATTTTCATTTCAGCGTTCCAGAGTCGCAGTTGAAGACAGAAGAACTTTTCTTTCAACGCCGCGGTTCCACCGAGAAGACTGAATATTAAAGTAAAATTTATGATTACGTAGCAGTGAATGATATATAAATTTTTCACGGAATATTTGTGACTGTAGGTACCACTGACTTGGCATGACACCTGACGAACCGACAGACGTCATCTGTGAAGCGATCTTTTACTTCGAGAAATAGATTAGACGCACATCTCTCAGCAAGAAAAGCATCTACCAGTAGCCAAGGCCACACAGACACTATACACACACGCAAAAAACGCGAGGAATCTAACAGCTTTCCGTCTCTTATTATTTTGAATATTTATTGAGTAGTGAAAACGCCTGGTCTTGCCTACTGATGTAATGAATGTTGTGTCTAACCTATCTTAATTTCAGATGACATCACAAAAAACATCGATAATATCCCAGCAAAACCGCTAAAGAGGACGTAAATATCTGCAATCCATGTAATCAAATGTGACACAATGTAATAATTTATAGCTATGTAATAATGATGAAAACATGTTTATGTGTAACTGTATTATGTTTATGCTAAGAAAATATGTGACGTGTATATGTATTACTTATGTTTTTTTTTTTAACTGATGTATAATGTAACTGTTACTGTGTGAAAATTTGAACGATAACGAGTGCCAAAATGTGAAAAACTTTTTTTTTAAAAAAAAAATGCGTAGTGAACCACTGTTCACGGACATTAGCGTACATTACTAAGTCTGCAATTACGCAGAAACCTATGTGAAAGAAACTGTTAATGACATTCATGATGCATCGTACCTTTGTAAACGCGATGAGTAACTACGAACATTTAGGTGAGCTATATTTAAAAAAAAAAAAAAAAAAAAAAAAAAAAAAAAAAAAAAAAAAAAAAAAAAAAAACCTGAATATGTGAAGTGCATAATTCGTGCATCGTCTAGTAACATTACTACAGTACCCAACTTCAAAATGTTAACTGGATTAAATGGACACAAAGTGCCTGTCCAGAAAACAACACGACGGGTGGAAGAATTCTGGTTGGAACTTCAGGGAATGAAATGTTCTCGAAATGTGACGGACACTCTTACCTGGACTGTCCAAGGATCGACGCCAGCTATGTGCCGTCCGAGGTTCTGCAACCAAGCTTCCACGGAATATCGAAAACGAACTGCATATGGACTAATTACTCGACGGGTCACGTCTGATCTGTAATAAACAATGCTTTTTGTCACAACGAACTGCATCACAACGACTATAATGGAAATAGGAAATGGACACGCTTATGTATTAATCACGTTGTTATACAACGATGTTACTGTGATCAAAAAACTTTACCACGACGATACTAACCTGTAAAAAATTATTGTGCAGCAGATGAATATGAACTGTGATAACGACACCATGTGTATAGGTCAACGCACCTGAAACAACAGAACATTTTTCGTTGAAGCATTTCATTGCAATGCTATGTAACTAAGAACATTCAACAATCTAAAGTTGTATTGTATTATAACAAATATTGTAATTTTAAAACTAAGTTACCTGTCATAGAATGTAGTCTTCATATGTAATCTTGGTGGAATATTTTCTTTGTGCAACGACTAAGAAATGCGCGCGCACACGAACAATATGAACTGCAATACTGTGCCGCGTGATCTAAATTTACGAAATAACGGCAGTGCCGCAGTTACACAGACGCTTCTGCGCATGCGCGCACTCTGTTTTGCCAACATAAGAACTTTTTCGGCGCACGCGCGTCATTCAAATTTTGTATATAATGTGTATAATGTGTAATGTAAGTCATGTAAATAGTTGTAGATAACTTAGATTTTCTTGTGCCTTTAGGTGAATTGCTCGCCTGCAGGTGTGTCCTTTCGCCTCGCAATTCAGGGGGCAATATAAAGGCACATTTGCATGCCGAGCGTGAGTTTCCTCGGAAACGCGAGATATTAATTAAATAAATAATCAGTGACAAATAAATAAAGCCTATGGCACACAACTGCAGCGCTGTGTCGCTGATAAAACAAAAGTACATTTTCGTTAGTCGTATGTTTGATTAAAAAAAAAAAGAGAGAACTCTGGTTCAAGTGGTGCGAGAAGACCGTATTTTAGTTTATTGTCTGGCACACCGCCATATTTCATGTTATAGAAAATTACTGCGAGTTGCAACCATACTAGGCACTCGATTCTGAAAAGAATTTATATTTATAAAAGTAAGTAGGATTATGAACTGTAGGCTTATTCATTGAATATATCTGATTTAACTAACTGTGTAATTTTTCTGTTTAGTAGACAATCACCTCTGTACGACGTTTTGGCATGGCTGGCAAATTATTGTAATATTGAGATTTAGTTTATGAGTCCGTACCTACCGCAGCAGTCTTTGGAAACGATTTAATTACGAAGTCCGATTATTTCAGTTTTATTTCACGGTCAACTACGAGTAACATTGCCTTTACGAAAAAGCCATTGTCAAGCGTCTGATACCGAATAATCAAAACCTGACGACTCATAGGAGAGCCAATCAGACAGATAAAAATAATTAATATTTTATTTCATTTTATTTTATTTTATTTATTTTATACTGTGACACTAGTTATAGATTCCGATGCTTCACTTGATGTTTTTCTGTATCCCTCTGACTTTCTTATAGACGATGAAACACAGAAATTGCATTGGAATGAAATAGAAAAGGCACAATGCCAAACTTAACTACAAGAAGACTGACTCTTCTTACTGACTATGTTTTGAACCATTCCTGTGACACTACTTATAGATTCCGATGCTTAACTTCAGGGTCACTGTATCCCTTGGACCTTTTTATTGACGATGAGACACAGAAATTGCATCGGAATGAAATACAAAAGGCACAATGCTGAATTAAGTACAAGAAGACTGACTCTTCTTACTGTCTATGTTTTGAACCGTTCCTGTGACACTAGTTATAGACTCTGACGCTTCACTCCAGGTTTACTGTATCGCTTGGACCTTCTTATTGACGATGAAACAGAGAAATGGCATCGGGATTAAATACAATAGGCACAATGCCGACTTAAGTACAAGAAGACTAACTCTTCCTACTGTCTATGTTTTGAACCATTCCTGTGACACTAGTTTTAGATTCCGATGCTTCACTTCAGGTTTACTGTATCCCTTGGACCTTCCTATTGACGATGAGACACAGAAATTCCATCGTAATTAAATAGAAAAGGCACAATGCCGAAGTAAGTACAAGAATACTGACTCATCTTACTGTCTATGTTTTTGAACCGTCCCTGTGACACTAGTTATAGAATCCGATGCTTCACTCCAGGTTTACTGTATCCCTTGGACCTACTTGTTGACGATGAAACACAGAAGGTGCATCGGAATTAAATACAAAAAGCACAATGCCGACTTAAATACAAGATGACTGACTCTTCTTACTGACTGTGCTTTGAACCATTCCTGTGACACTAGATATAGATTCCGATGCTTCACATCAGGTTTACTGTATCCCTCTGACCTTCTTATTGACGATGAAACACACAAATTGCATCAGAATTAAATACAAAAGGCACAATGCCGAATTAAGTACAAGAAGACTGCCTCTTCTTACTGTCTATGTTTTGAACCATTCCTGGACACTAGTTATAGACTCCGATGCTTCACTCCAGGTTTACTGTATCCCTTGGACTTTCTTATTGACGAAGAAACACAGAAATTGCATCGGAATTAAATACAAAAAGCACAATGCCGACTTAAGTAAATGAAGTCTGACTCTTCTTACTGTCTATGTTTTGAAACATTCCTGTGACACAAGTTGTAGATTCCGATGCTTCACTCCAGGTTTACTATATCCCTTGGACCTTCTTATTGGCGATGAAACACAGAAATTGCATCAGAATGAAATAGAAAAGGCACAATGATTACTTAAGTACAAGAAGACTGACTCTTCTTACTGACTATGTTTTGAACCATTCCTGTGACACTAGTTATAGATTCCGATGCTTCACTTCAGGTTTACTGTATCCCTTCGACCTTCTTATTGACGATGAAACACAGAAATTGCATCGGAACTAAATACAAACGGCACAATACCGACTTAAGTACAAGTAGACTGACTCTTCTTACTGACTATGTTTTGAACCATTCCGATGCTTCACTTAAGGATTACTGTATCCCTCTGACCTTTTAATTGACGATTACACACAGAAATTGCATCGGAATTAAATATAAAAGGCACATTGCCGACTTAAGTACAAGAAGACTTACTCCTCCTCCTGACTATGTTTTGAACCATTCCTGTGACACTAGTTATAGATTTCGATGCTTCACTTCAGGTTTACTGTATCCTTTGGACCTTCCTATTGACGATGCGACACAGACATTGCATCGGAATTAAATAGAAAAGGCACAATGCCGACTTAAGTACAAGAATGCTGACTCATCTTACTGTCTACGTTTTGAACCGTCCCTGTGACACTAGTTATAGATTCCGATGCTCCACTCCAGGTTTACTGTATCCCTTCGTCCTTCTTGTTGACGATGAAACACAGAAGTTGCATCGGAATTAGTTACAAAAAGCACAATGCCGACTAAAATACAAGAAGACTGAATCTTCTTACTGACTATGTTTTGAACCGTTCCTGTGACGACAGTTATGGATTCCGATGCTTCACGTCAGGTTTACTGTATCCCTCTGACCTTCTTATTGACGATGAAACACAAAAATTGCATCAGAATTAAATACAGAAGGCACAATGCCGAATTAAGTACAAGAAGACTGACTCTCCTTACAGTCTATGCTTTGAACCATCCCTGGTACACTAGTTATAGATTCCTATGCTTCACTCCATGTTTACTGTATCCCTTGGTCCTTCTTATTGACGATGAAACACAGAGATTGCATCGGAATTAAATACAATACTCACAATGCCGAATTAAGTACAAGAAGACTGACTCTTCCTACTGTCTATGTTTTGAACCATTCCTGTGACACTAGTTATAGATTCCGATGCTTCACTTCAGGTTAACTGTATACCTTGGACCTTCTTATTGACGATGAAACACTGAAATTGCATCGGAATTAAATAGAAAAGGCACAATGCCGACTTAAGTACAAGAATACTGTCTCATCTTACTGTCTATGCTTTGAACCGTTCCTGTGACACTAGTTATAGATTCTGAAGCTTCACTCCAGGTTTACTATATCCCTTGGACCTTCCTATTGACGATGAAACACAATAATTGCATCGGAATTAAATAAAAAAAGCACAATGCCGACTTAAGTACAAGAAGACTGACTCTTCTTACTGACTATGCTTTGAACCATTCCTGTGACACTAGTTATAAATTCCGATGCTTCACTTCAGGTTAACTGTATCCCTCTGACCTTCTTATTGACGATGAAATACAGAAATTGCATCAGAATTAAATAGAAAAGGCACAATGATGTCTTAACTACAAGAAGACTGACTCTTTTCACTGACTATGCTTTGAACCATTCCTGTGACACTAGTTATAGATTCCGATGCTTCACTTCAGGTTTATTGTATCCCTTGGACCTTCTTATAGACGATGAAACACAGAAATTGCATCGGAATTAAATACAAAAGGCACAATACCGACTTAAGTACAGGAAGACTGACTCTTCTTACTGACTATGTTTTGAACCATTCCTGTGACACTAGTCATAGATTTCGATGCTTCACTTCAGGATTACTGTATCCCTCTGACCTTCTTATTGACGATGAAACACAGAAAATGCATCGGAATTAATTACAAAAGGCGCAATGCCGACTTAAGTACAAGAACACCGACTCTTCTTACTTTCTATGTTTTGAACCATCCCTGGGACACTAGTTATAGATTCCGATGCTTCACTCTAGGTTTACTGTATCCCTTGGACCTTCTTATTGACGATGAAACACAGAAATTAGATCGGAATTAAATACAATAGGCAAAATGCCGACTTAAGTACAAGAAGACTGACTCTTCCTACTGTCTATGTTTTGGACCATTCCAGTGACACTAGTTATAGATTCCGATGCTTCAGTCCAGGTTTACTGTATCCCTTGGACCTTCTTATTGACGATGAAATACTAAAATTGCATCGGAATTAAATACAAAAGGCACAATGCCGACTTAAGTACAAGAAGACGTACTCTTCTTACTGTCTATGTTTTGAACCATTCCTGTGACACTAGTTATAGATTCCGATACATCACATCATGATTACTGTATCCTTCTGACCTTCTTATTGACGATGAAACACAGAAATTGCTTCGGAATTAAATACAAAAGGCACAATGCCGACATAAGTACATATCTACTGACTTTTAATGCGGTCTATGTTTTGAACCATTCCTGTGACACTAGTCATACACTCCGATGCTTCACTCCAGGTTTACTGTATCCCTTAGACCTTCTTATTGATGAAGAAACACAGAAATTGCATCGGAATTAAATACAAAAGGCACAATGCCGACTTAAGTAAATGAAGTCTCACTCTTCTTACTGTCAATGCTTTGAACCATTCCTGTGACACAAGTTGTAGATTCCGATGCTTCACTCCAGGTTTACTATATCCCTTGGACCTTCTTATTGGCGATGAAACACAGAAATTGCATGAGAATGAAATAGAAAAGGCACAATGATGACTTAAGTACAAGAAGACTGACTCTTCTTACTGACTATGTTTTGAACCATTCCTGTGACACTAGTCATAGATTCCGATGCTTCACTTAAGGATTACTGTATCCCTCTGACTTTCTTAGTGACGATTACACACAGAAATTACATCGGAATGAAATACAAAAGGCACATTGCCGACTTAAGTACAAGTAGACTTACTCCTCCTACTGACTATGTTTTGAACCATTCCTGTGACACTAGTTATAGATTCCGATGCTTCACTTCAGGTTTACTGTATTCCTTGGACCTTCCTATTGACGATGCGACACAGAAATTGCATCGGAATTAAATAGAAAAGGCACAATGCCGACTTAAGTACAAGAATACTGACTCATCTTACTGTCTACGTTATGAACCGTCCCTGTGACACTAGTTATAGATTCCGATGCTCCACTACAGGTTTACTGTATCCCTTCGTCCTTCTTGTTGACGATGAAACACAGAAGTTGCATCGGAATTAGTTACAAAAAGCACAATGCCGACTAAAATACAAGAAGACTGACTCTTCTTACTGACTATGTTTTGAACCATCCCTGGGACACTAGTTATAGATTCCGATACATCACATCATGATTACTGTATCCTTCTGACCTTCTTATTGACGATGAAACACAGAAATTGCATCGGAATTAAATACAAAAGGCACAATGCCGACATAAGTACATATAGACTGACTTCTAATGCGGTCTATGTTTTGAACCATTCCTGTGACACTAGTCATAGATTTCGATGCTTCACTTCAGGATTACTGTATCCTTCTGACCTTCTTACTTACGACGAAACACAGAAATTTCATCGGAATTAAATACAAAAGGCACAATTCCGACTTAAGTAAAAGTAGTCTGACTCTTCTTACTGTATATGGTTTGAACCATTCCTGTGACACTAGTTGTGGATTCCGATGCTTCACTCCAGGTTTACTGTATCCCTTGGACCTTCTTATTGACGATGAAACACAGAAATTGCATCAGAATTAAATAGAAAAGGCACAATGCCGACTTAAGTACAAGAATACTGACTCATCTTACTGTCTCTGTTTTGAACGGTCCCTGTGACACTAGTTATAGATTTCGATGCCTCATTCCAGGTTTATTGTATCCTTTGGACCTTCTTATTGACGATGAAACACAAAAATTGCATCAGAAGTAAATTCAAATAGCACAATGCTGACTTAAGTACAAGAAGACTGACTCTTCTTACAGACTATGTTTTGAACCATTCCTGTAACACTAGTTATAGATTCCGATGCTTCACTTCAGGTTTACTGTATCCCTCTTACCTTCTTATTGACGATGAAACAGAAATTGCATCAGAATTAAATAGAAAAGTCACAATGATGACTTAAGTACAAGAAGTCTGCCTCTTCGTACTGACTATGATTTGAACCATTCCTATGACACTGGTTATAGATTTCGATGATTCCCTTCAGGTTTACTGTATCCCTTGGACCTTCTTATTGACGATGAAACACAGAAATTGCATCGGAATTAAATACAAAAAGCACAATACCGACTTAAGTACAAGAAGACTGACTCATCTTACTGACTATGTTTTGAACCTTTCCAGTGACACTAGTCGTAGATTCCGATGCTTCACTTCAGGATTACTGTATCCCTGTGACCTTCTTATTGACGATGAAACACAGAAATTGCACCGGTATTAAATACAAAAGGCACAATGCCGACATATGTACAAGAAGACTGACTCTTCTTTCTGATTATGTTTTGAACCATTCCTGTTACACTAGTAGTAGATTCCGATGCTTCACTTCAGGTTTACTGTATCCCTCTGACCTTCTTATTGACGATGAAACACAGAAATTGCATCAGAATTAAATACAAAAGGCACAATACCGAATTAAGTACAAGAAGACTGACTCTTCTTACTGACTATGTTTTGAACCATTCCTGGACACTAGTTATAGACTCCGATGCTTCACCCCAGGTTTACTGTATCCCTTCGACCTTCTTATTGACGATGAAACACAGAAATTGCATCGGAATTAAATACAAAAGGCACAATGATGACTTAAGTACAACAAGACTGACTCTTTTTACAGACTATGATTTGAACCATTCCTGTGACACTAGTTATAGATTCCGATGCTTCACTTCAGGTTTACTGTATCCCTCTTACCTTCTTATTGACGATGAAACACAAAATTTGCGTCGGAATTAAATACAAAAGGCACAATACTGACTTAGGAACAGGAAGACTGATTCTTCTTACTGACTATGTATTGAACCATTCCTGTGACACTAGTCATAGATTTCGATTCTTCACTTCAGGATTACTGTATCCCTCTGACCTTCTTATTGACGATGAAACACAGAAATTGCATCGGAATTAAATAGAAAAGGCACAATGCCGACTTAAGTACAAGAATACTGACTCATCTTACTGTCTACGCTTTGAACCGTCCCTGTGTCACTAGTTATAGATTCCGATGCTCCACTCCAGGTTTACTGTATCCCTTCGTCCTTCTTGTTGACGATGAAACACAGAAGTTGCATCGGAATTATTTACAAAAAGCACAATGCCGACTAAAATACAAGAAGACTGACTCTTCTTACTGACTATGTTTTGAACCGTTCCTGTGACGATAGTTATGGATTCCGATGCTTCACGTCAGGTTTACTGTATCCCTCTGACCTTCTTATTGACGATGAAACACACAAATTGCATCAGAATTAAATACAAAAGGCACAATGCCGAATTAAGTACAAGAAGACTGACTCTTCTTACAGTCTATGCTTTGAACCATCCCTTTTACACTAGTTATAGATTCCTATGCTTCACTCCATGTTTACTGTATCCCTTGGTCCTTCTTATTGACGATGAACCACAGAGATTGCATCGGAATTAAATACAATACTCACAATGCCGAATTAAGTACAAGAAGACTGACTCTTCCTACTGTCTATGTCTTGAACCATTCCTGTGACACTAGTTACAGATTCCGATGCTTCACTTCAGGTTTACTGTATACCTTGGACCTTCTTATTGACGATGAAACACTGAAATTGCATCGGAATTAAATAGAAAAGGCACAATGCCGACTTAAGTACAAGAATACTGACTCATCTTACTGTCTATGCTTTGAACCGTTCCTGTGACACTAGTTATAGATTCTGAAGCTTCACTCCAGGTTTACTATATCCCTTGGACCTTCTTATTGACGAAGAAACACAGGAATTGCATCAGAATTAAATAAAAAAAGCACAATGCCGACTTAAGTACAAGAAGACTGACTCTTCTTAATCACTATGTTTTGAACCATTCCTGTGACACTAGTTATAAATTCCGATGCTTCACTTCAGGTTTACTGTATCCCTCTGACCTTCTTATTGACGATGAAAAACAGAAATTGCATCAGAATTAAATAGAAAAGGCTCAATGATGTCTTAAGTACAAGAAGACTGACTCTTTTCACTGACTATGCTTTGAACCATTCCTGTGACACTAGTTATAGATTCCGATGCTTCACTTCAGGTTTATTGTATCCCTTGGACCTTCTTATTGACGATGAAACACAGAAATTGCATCGGAATTAAATACAAAAGGCACAATACCGACTTAAGTACAGGAAGACTGACTCTTCTTACTGACTATGTTTTGAACCATTCCTGTGACACTAGTTATAGATTCCGATGCTTCACTCCAGGTTTACTGTATCCCTTGGACACTGAAATTGCATCGGAATTAAATACAAAAGGCACAATGCCGACTTAAGTACAAGAAGACGTACTCTTCTTACTGTCTATGTTTTGAACCATTCCTGTGACACTAGTTATAGATTCCGATACATCACATCATGATTACTGTATCCTTCTGACCTTTTTATTGACGATGAAACACAGAAATTGCATCGGAATTAAATACAAAAGGCACAATGCCGACATAAGTACATATAGACTGACTTCTAATGCGGTCTATGTTTTGAACCATTCCTGTGACACTAGTCATAGATTTCGATGCTTCACTTCAGGATTACTGTATCCCTCTGACCTTCTTACTGACGACGAAACACAGAAATTTCATCGGAATTAAATACAAAAGGCACAATTCCGACTTAAGTAAAAGAAGTCTGACTCTTCTTACTGTATATGGTTTGAACCATTCCTGTGACACTAGTTGTAGATTCCGATGCTTCACTCTAGGTTTACTGTATCCCTTGGACCTTCTTATTGACGATGAAACACAGAAATTAGATCGGAATTAAATACAATAGGCAAAATGCCGACTTAAGTACAAGAAGACTGACTCTTCCTACTGTCTATGTTTTGGACCATTCCTGTGACACTAGTTATAGATTCCGATGCTTCACTCCAGGTTTACTGTATCCCTTGGACCTTCTTATTGACGATGAAACACTGAAATTGCATCGGAATTAAATACAAAAGGCACAATGGCGACTTAAGTACAAGAAGACGTACTCTTCTTTCTGTCTATGCTTTGAACCATTCCTGTGACACTAGTTATAGATTCCGATACATCATATCATGATTACTGTATCCTTCTGACCTTCTTATTGACGATGAAACACAGAAATTGCATCGGAATTAAATACAAAAGGCACAATGCCGACATAAGTACATATAGACTGACTTCTAATGCGGTCTATGTTTTGAACCATTCCTGTGACACTAGTCATAGATTTCGATGCTTCACTTCAGGATTACTGTATCCTTCTGACCTTCTTACTTACGACGAAACACAGAAATTTCATCGGAATTAAATACAAAAGGCACAATTCCGACTTAAGTAAAAGTAGTCTGACTCTTCTTACTGTATATGGTTTGAACCATTCCTGTGACACTAGTTGTGGATTCCGATGCTTCACTCCAGGTTTACTGTATCCCTTGGACCTTCTTATTGACGATGAAACACAGAAATTGCATCAGAATTAAATAGAAAAGGCACAATGCCGACTTAAGTACAAGAATACTGACTCATCTTACTGTCTCTGTTTTGAACGGTCCCTGTGACACTAGTTATAGATTTCGATGCCTCATTCCAGGTTTATTGTATCCTTTGGACCTTCTTATTGACGATGAAACACAAAAATTGCATCAGAAGTAAATTCAAATAGCACAATGCTGACTTAAGTACAAGAAGACTGACTCTTCTTACAGACTATGTTTTGAACCATTCCTGTAACACTAGTTATAGATTCCGATGCTTCACTTCAGGTTTACTGTATCCCTCTTACCTTCTTATTTACGATGAAACACAGAAATTGCATCAGAATTAAATAGAAAAGTCACAATGATGACTTAAGTACAAGAAGTCTGACTCTTCGTACTGACTATGATTTGAACCATTCCTATGACACTGGTTATAGATTTCGATGATTCCCTTCAGGTTTACTGTATCCCTTGGACCTTCTTATTGACGATGAAACACAGAAATTGCATCGGAATTAAATACAAAAAGCACAATACCGACTTAAGTACAAGAAGACTGACTCATCTTACTGACTATGTTTTGAACCTTTCCAGTGACACTAGTCGTAGATTCCGATGCTTCACTTCAGGATTACTGTATCCCTGTGACCTTCTTATTGACGATGAAACACAGAAATTGCACCGGTATTAAATACAAAAGGCACAATGCCGACATATGTACAAGAAGACTGACTCTTCTTTCTGATTATGTTTTGAACCATTCCTGTTACACTAGTAGTAGATTCCGATGCTTCACTTCAGGTTTACTGTATCCCTCTGACCTTCTTATTGACGATGAAACACAGAAATTGCATCAGAATTAAATACAAAAGGCACAATACCGAATTAAGTACAAGAAGACTGACTCTTCTTACTGACTATGTTTTGAACCATTCCTGGACACTAGTTATAGACTCCGATGCTTCACCCCAGGTTTACTGTATCCCTTCGACCTTCTTATTGACGATGAAACACAGAAATTGCATCGGAATTAAATACAAAAGGCACAATGATGACTTAAGTACAACAAGACTGACTCTTTTTACAGACTATGATTTGAACCATTCCTGTGACACTAGTTATAGATTCCGATGCTTCACTTCAGGTTTACTGTATCCCTCTTACCTTCTTATTGACGATGAAACACAAAATTTGCGTCGGAATTAAATACAAAAGGCACAATACTGACTTAGGAACAGGAAGACTGATTCTTCTTACTGACTATGTATTGAACCATTCCTGTGACACTAGTCATAGATTTCGATTCTTCACTTCAGGATTACTGTATCCCTCTGATCTTCTTATTGACGATGAAACACAGAAATTGCATCGGAATTAAATAGAAAAGGCACAATGCCGACTTAAGTACAAGAATACTGACTCATCTTACTGTCTACGTTTTGAACCGTCCCTGTGTCACTAGTTATAGATTCCGATGCTCCACTCCAGGTTTACTGTATCCTTTCGTCCTTCTTGTTGACGATGAAACACAGAAGTTGCATCGGAATTATTTACAAAAAGCACAATGCCGACTAAAATACAAGAAGACTGACTCTTCTTACTGACTATGTTTTGAACCGTTCCTGTGACGATAGTTATGGATTCCGATGCTTCACGTCAGGTTTACTGTATCCCTCTGACCTTCTTATTGACGATGAAACACACAAATTGCATCAGAATTAAATACAAAAGGCACAATGCCGAATTAAGTACAAGAAGACTGACTCTTCTTACAGTCTATGCTTTGAACCATCCCTTTTACACTAGTTATAGATTCCTATGCTTCACTCCATGTTTACTGTATCCCTTGGTCCTTCTTATTGACGATGAACCACAGAGATTGCATCGGAATTAAATACAATACTCACAATGCCGAATTAAGTACAAGAAGACTGACTCTTCCTACTGTCTATGTTTTGAACCATTCCTGTGCAACTAGTTACAGATTCCGATGCTTCACTTCAGGTTTACTGTATACCTTGGACCTTCTTATTGACGATGAAACACTGAAATTGCATCGGAATTAAATAGAAAAGGCACAATGCCGACTTAAGTACAAGAATACTGACTCATCTTACTGTCTATGCTTTGAACCGTTCCTGTGACACTAGTTATAGATTCTGAAGCTTCACTCCAGGTTTACTATATCCCTTGGACCTTCTTATTGACGAAGAAACACAGGAATTGCATCGGAATTAAATAAAAAAAGCACAATGCCGACTTAAGTACAAGAAGACTGACTCTTCTTAATCACTATGTTTTGAACCATTCCTGTGACACTAGTTATAAATTCCGATGCTTCACTTCAGGTTTACTGTATCCCTCTGACCTTCTTATTGACGATGAAAAACAGAAATTGCATCAGAATTAAATAGAAAAGGCTCAATGATGTCTTAAGTACAAGAAGACTGACTCTTTTCACTGACTATGCTTTGAACCATTCCTGTGACACTAGTTATAGATTCCGATGCTTCACTTCAGGTTTATTGTATCCCTTGGACCTTCTTATTGACGATGAAACACAGAAATTGCATCGGAATTAAATACAAAAGGCACAATACCGACTTAAGTACAGGAAGACTGACTCTTCTTACTGACTATGTTTTGAACCATTCCTGTGACACTAGTTATAGATTCCGATGCTTCACTCCAGGTTTACTGTATCCCTTGGACACTGAAATTGCATCGGAATTAAATACAAAATGCACAATGCCGACTTAAGTACAAGAAGACGTACTCTTCTTACTGTCTATGTTTTGAACCATTCCTGTGACACTAGTTATAGATTCCGATACATCACATCATGATTACTGTATCCTTCTGACCTTTTTATTGACGATGAAACACAGAAATTGCATCGGAATTAAATACAAAAGGCACAATGCCGACATAAGTACATATAGACTGACTTCTAATGCGGTCTATGTTTTGAACCATTCCTGTGACACTAGTCATAGATTTCGATGCTTCACTTCAGGATTACTGTATCCCTCTGACCTTCTTACTGACGACGAAACACAGAAATTTCATCGGAATTAAATACAAAAGGCACAATTCCGACTTAAGTAAAAGAAGTCTGACTCTTCTTACTGTATATGGTTTGAACCATTCCTGTGACACTAGTTGTAGATTCCGATGCTTCACTCTAGGTTTACTGTATCCCTTGGACCTTCTTATTGACGATGAAACACAGAAATTAGATCGGAATTAAATACAATAGGCAAAATGCCGACTTAAGTACAAGAAGACTGACTCTTCCTACTGTCTATGTTTTGGACCATTCCAGTGACACTAGTTATAGATTCCGATGCTTCACTCCAGGTTTACTGTATCCCTTGGACCTTCTTATTGACGATGAAACACTAAAATTGCATCGGAATTAAATACAAAAGGCACAATGCCGACTTAAGTACAAGAAGACGTACTCTTCTAACGGTCTATGTTTTGAACCATTCCTGTGACACTAGTTATAGATTCCGATACATCACATCATGATTACTGTATCCTTCTGACCTTCTTATTGACGATGAAACACAGAAATTGCTTCGGAATTAAATACAAAAGGCACAATGCCGACATAAGTACATATGGACTGACTTTTAATGCGGTCTATGTTTTGAACCATTCCTGTGACACTAGTCATACACTCCGATGCTTCACTCCGGGTTTACTGTATCCCTTAGACCTTCTTATTGATGAAGAAACACAGAAATTGCATCGGAATTAAATACAAAAGGCACAATGCCGACTTAAGTAAATGAAGTCTGACTCTTCTTACTGTCTATGTTTTGAACCATTCCTGTGACACAAGTTGTAGATTCCGATGCTTCACTCCAGGTTTACTATATCCCTTGGACCTTCTTATTGGCGATGAAACACAGAAATTGCATGAGAATGAAATAGAAAAGGCACAATGATGACTTAAGTACAAGAAGACTGACCCTTCTTACTGACTATGTTTTGAACCATTCCTGTGACACTAGTCATAGATTCCGATGCTTCACTTAAGGATTACTGTATCCCTCTGACTTTCTTAGTGACGATTACACACAGAAATTGCATCGGAATTAAATACAAAAGGCACATTGCCGACTTAAGTACAAGAAGACTTACTCCTCCTACTGACTATGTTTTGAACCATTCCTGTGACACTAGTTATAGATTCCGATGCTTCACTTCAGGTTTACTGTATCCCTTGGACCTTCCTATTGACGATGCGACACAGAAATTGCATCGGAATTAAATAGAAAAGGCACAATGCCGACTTAAGTACAAGAATACTGACTCATCTTACTGTCTACGTTTTGAACCGTCCCTGTGACACTAGTTATAGATTCCGATGCTCCACTCCAGGTTTACTGTATCCCTTCGTCCTTCTTGTTGACGATGAAACACAGAAGTTGCATCGGAATTAGTTACAAAAAGCACAATGCCGACTAAAATACAAGAAGACTGACTCTTCTTACTGACTATGTTTTGAACCGTTCCTGTGACGATAGTTATGGATTCCGATGCTTCACGTCAGGTTTACTGTATCCCTCTGACCTTCTTATTGACGATGAAACACACAAATTGCATCAGAATTAAATACAAAAGGCACAATGCCGAATTAAGTACAAGAAGACTGACTCTTCTTACAGTCTATGCTTTGAACCATCCCTGGTACACTAGTTATAGATTCCTATGCTTCACTCCATGTTTACTGTATCCCTTGGTCCTTCTTATTGACGATGAAACACAGAGATTGCATCGGAATTAAATACAATACTCACAATGCCGAATTAAGTACAAGAAGACTGACTCTTCCTACTGTCTATGTTTTGAACCATTCCTGTGACACTAGTTATAGATTCCGATGCTTCACTTCAGGTTTACTGTATACCTTGGACCTTCTTATTGACGATGAAACACTGAAATTGCCACGGAATTAAATAGAAAAGGCACAATGCCGACTTAAGTGCAAGAATACTGACTCATCTTACTGTCTATGCTTTGAACCGTTCCTGTGACACTAGTTATAGATTCCGATGCTTCACTTCAGGTTTATTGTATCCCTTGGACCTTCTTATTGACGATGAAACACAGAAATTGCATCGGAATTAAATACAAAAGGCACAATACCGACTTAAGTACAGGAAGACTGACTCTTCTTACTGACTATGTTTTGAACCATTCCTGTCACACTAGTCATAGATTTCGATGCTTCACTTCAGGATTACTGTATCCCTCTGACCTTCTTATTGACGATGAAACACAGAAATTGCATCGGAATTAAATACAAAAGGCACAATGGCGACTTAAGTACAAGAAGACGTACTCTTCTTTCTGTCTATGCTTTGAACCATTCCTGTGACACTAGTTATAGATTCCGATACATCACATCATGATTACTGTATCCTTCTGACCTTCTTATTGACGATGAAACACAGAAATTGCATCGGAATTAAATACAAAAGGCACAATGCCGACATAAGTACATATAGACTGACTTCTAATGCGGTCTATGTTTTGAACCATTCCTGTGACACTAGTCTTAGATTTCGATGCTTCACTTCAGGATTACTGTATCCCTCTGACCTTCTTACTTACGACGAAGCACAGAAATTTCATCGGAATTAAATACAAAAGGCACAATTCCGACTTAAGTAAAAGAAGTCTGACTCTTCTTACTGTATATGGTTTGAACCATTCCTGTGACACTAGTTGTAGATTCCGATGCTTCACTCCAGGTTTACTGTATCCCTTGGACCTTCTTATTGACGATGAAACACAGAAATTGCATCAGAATTAAATAGAAAAGGCACAATGCCGACTTAAGTACAAGAATACTGACTCATCTTACTGTCTCTGTTTTGAACGGTCCCTGTGACACTAGTTATAGATTTCGATGCCTCATTCCAGGTTTATTGTATCCTTTGGACCTTCTTATTGACAATGAAACACATAAATTGCATCAGAAGTAAATTCAAATAGCACAATGCTGACTTAAGTACAAGAAGACTGACTCTTCTTACAGACTATGTTTTGAACCATTCCTGTAACACTAGTTATAGATTCCGATGCTTCACTTCAGGTTTACTGTATCCCTCTTACCTTCTTATTGACGATGAAACACAGAAATTGCATCAGAATTAAATAGAAAAGTCACAAAGATGACTTAAGTACAAGAAGTCTGACTCTTCGTACTGACTATGATTTGAACCATTCCTATGACACTGGTTATAGATTTCGATGATTCCCTTCAGGTTTACTGTATCCCTTGGACCTTCTTATTGACGATGAAACACAGAAATTGCATCGGAATTAAATACAAAAAGCACAATACCGACTTAAGTACAAGAAGACTGACTCATCTTACTGACTATGTTTTGAACCTTTCCAGTGACACTAGTCGTAGATTCCGATGCTTCACTTCAGGATTACTGTATCCCTGTGACCTTCTTATTGACGATGAAACACAGAAATTGCACCGGTATTAAATACAAAAGGCACAATGCCGACATATGTACAAGAAGACTGACTCTTCTTTCTGATTATGTTTTGAACCATTCCTGTTACACTAGTAGTAGATTCCGATGCTTCACTTCAGGTTTACTGTATCCCTCTGACCTTCTTATTGACGATGAAACACAGAAATTGCATCAGAATTAAATACAAAAGGCACAATACCGAATTAAGTACAAGAAGACTGACTCTTCTTACTGACTATGTTTTGAACCATTCCTGGACACTAGTTATAGACTCCGATGCTTCACCCCAGGTTTACTGTATCCCTTCGACCTTCTTATTGACGATGAAACACAGAAATTGCATCGGAATTAAATACAAAAGGCACAATGATGACTTAAGTACAAGAAGACTGACTCTTTTTACAGACTATGATTTGAACCATTCCTGTGACACTAGTTATAGATTCCGATGCTTCACTCAGGTTTACTGTATCCCTCTTACCTTCTTATTGACGATGAAACACAAAATTTGCGTCGGAATTAAATACAAAAGGCACAATACTGACTTAGGAACAGGAAGACTGATTCTTCTTACTGACTATGTATTGAACCATTCCTGTGACACTAGTCATAGATTTCGATTCTTCACTTCAGGATTACTGTATCCCTCTGACCTTCTTATTGACGATGAAACACAGAAATTGCATCGGAATTAAATAGAAAAGGCACAATGCCGACTTAAGTACAAGAATACTGACTCATCTTACTGTCTACGTTTAGAACCGTCCCTGTGACACTAGTTATAGATTCCGATGCTCCACTCCAGGTTTACTGTATCCCTTCGTCCTTCTTGTTGACGATGAAACACAGAAGTTGCATCGGAATTAGTTACAAAAAGCACAATGCCGACTAAAATACAAGAAGACTGACTCTTCCTACTGACTATGTTTTGAACCGTTCCTGTGACGATAGTTATGGATTCCGATGCTTCACGTCAGGTTTACTGTATCCCTCTGACCTTCTTATTGACGATGAAACACACAAATTGCATCACAATTAAATACAAAAGGCTCAATGCCGAATTAAGTACAAGAAGACTGACTCTTCTTACAGTCTATGCTTTGAACCATCCCTTTTACACTAGTTATAGATTCCTATGCTTCACTCCATGTTTACTGTATCCCTTGGTCCTTCTTATTGACGATGAACCACAGAGATTGCATCGGAATTAAATACAATACTCACAATGCCGAATTAAGTACAAGAAGACTGACTCTTCCCACTGTCTATGTTTTGAACCATTCCTGTGACACTAGTTATAGATTCCGATGCTTCACTTCAGGTTTACTGTATACCTTGGACCTTCTTATTGACGATGAAACACTGAAATTGCATCGGAATTAAATAGAAAAGGCACAATGCCGACTTAAGTACAAGAATACTGACTCATCTTACTGTCTATGCTTTGAACCGTTCCTGTGACACTAGTTATAGATTCTGAAGCTTCACTCCAGGTTTACTATATCCCTTGGACCTTCTTATTGACGAAGAAACACAGGAATTGCATCGGAATTAAATAAAAAAAGCACAATGCCGACTTAAGTACAAGAAGACTGACTCTTCTTAATGACTATGTTTTGAACCATTCCTGTGACACTAGTTATAAATTCCGATGCTTCACTTCAGGATTACTGTATCCCTTGGACCTTCTTATTGACGATGAAACACAGAAATTGCATCAGAATTAAATAGAAAAGGCACAATGATGTCTTAAGTACAAGAAGACTGACTCTTCTTACTGATTATGATTTGAATCATTCCTGTGACACTAGTTATAGATTCCGATGCTTCACTTCAGGTTTACTGTATCCCTTGGACCTTCTTATTGACGATGAAACACAGAAATTGCATTGGAATTAAATACAAAAGGCACAATGCCGTCTTAAGTAAAAGAGGTCTGACTCTTCTTACTGTCTATGCTTTGAACCATTCCTGTGACAATAGTTACAGATTCCGATGCTTCACATCAGGTTTACTGTATCCCTTGGACCTTCTTATTGACATTGAAACACCGAAATTGCAGCGGAATTAGATACAAAAGGCACAATACCGACTTAAGTACAAGAAGACTGACTCTTCTTACTGACTATGTTTTGAACCATTCCTGTGCCTCTAGTCATAGATTCCGATGGTTCACTTCATGATTACTGTATCCCTCTGACCTTCTTATTGACGATGAAACACAGAAATTGCATCGGAATTAAATACAGAAGGCACAATACCGACTTAAGTACAAGAAGACTGACTCTTCTTACTGACTATGTTCTGAACCATTCCTGTGAAACTAGTCATAAAGTCCGATGTTCCACTTCAGGTTTACTGTATCCCTCTGACCGTCTTATTGACGATGAAACACAGATATTGCATCGGAATTAAATAGAAATGGCACAATGCCGACTTAAGTAAAAGAAGTCTGACTGTTCTTACTGTCTATGTTTTGAACCATTCCTGTGACACTAGTTATAGACTCCGATGCTTTACTCCAAGTTTACTGTATCCCTTGGACCTTCTTACTGACGATGAAACACAGAAATAGGATAGGAATTAAATACAAAAGGCACATTGCCGACTTAAGTAAAAGAAGTCTGAGTCTTCTCACTGTCTATGGTTTGAACCATTCCTGTGACACTAGTTATAGGTTCCGATGCTTCACTCCAGGTTTACTGTATCCCTTGGACCTTCTTATTGACGATGAAACACAGAAATTGCATCAGAATTAAATAGAAAAGGCAGAATGAAGACTTAAGTACAAGAAGACTGACTCTTCTTACAGACTATGATTTGAACCATTCCTGTGACACTAGTTATAGATTCCGATGCTTCACTTCAGGTTTACTGTATCCCTTGGACCTTCTTATTGCCGATGAAACACAGATATTGCATCGGAATTAAATAGAAAAGGCATAATGACGACTTAAGTACAAGAATACAGACTCATCTTACTGTCTATGCTTTAAACCGTCCCTGTGACACTAGTTATAGATTCCGATGCTTCACTTCAGGTTTACTGTATCCCTTGGACCATCTTATTGACGATGAAACACAGATATTGCATCGGAATTAAATACAAAAGGCACAATACCGACTTAAGTACAAGAAGACTGACTCTTGTTACTGACTATGTTTTGAACCATTCCTGTGACACTAGTCATAGATTCCGATGCTTCACTAAAGGATTACTGTATCCCTCTGACCTTCTTATTGACGATGAAAAAACAGAAATTGCATCGGAATTAAATACAAAAGGCACAATGCCGACTTACGTACAAGAAGGCTGACTCTTCTTACTGTCTATGATTTGAACCATCCCTGGGACACTATTTATATATTCCGATGCTTCACTCCAGGTTTACTGTATCCCTTGGACCTTCCTATTGACGATGAAACACAGAAATTCCATCGGAATTAAATAAAATAGGCACAATGCCGACTTAAGTACAAGATGACTGACTCTTCCTACTGTCTATGTTTTAACCATTCCTGTGACACTAGTTATAGATTCCGATGCTTCACTTCAGGTTTACTGTATCCCCTGGCCCTTCTTATTGCCGATGAAACACAGATATTGCATCGGAATTAAATAGAAAAGGCATAATGCCGACTTAAGTACAAGAATACAGACTCATCTTACTGTCTATGTTTTAAACCGTCCCTGTGACACTAGTTATAGATTCCGATGCTCCACTCCAGGTTTACTGTATCCCTTGGACCTTCTTATTGACGATGAAACACAGAAATTGCATCGGAATTTAATACAAAAAGCACAATGCCGACTTAAGTACAAGAAGACTGACTCTTCTTACTGACTATGATTTGAACCATTCCTGTGACACTAGTTATAAATTCCGATGCTTCGCTTCAGGTTTACTGTATCCCTCTGACCATCTTATTGACGATGAAACACAGAAATTGCATCGGAATTAAACACAAAAGGCACAATGCCATTTAAGTACATGTAGACTGACTTTTCCTACTGTCTATGTTTTGAACCATTCCTGTGACACTAGTTATAGATTCCGATGGTTCATTTCAGGTTTACTGTATATCTTGGACCTTCTTATTGACGATGAAACACAGAAATTGCATCGGAATTAAATACAAAACGCACAATGCCGACTTAAGTACAAGAAGACTGATTCTTCCAACTGTCTATGTTTTGAACCATTCGAGGGACACTAGTTTTAGATAACGATGCTCCACTTCAGGTTTGCTGTATCAATCAGACCTTCTTATTGACGATGAAACACAGAAATTGCATCGGAATTAAATAGAAAAGGCACAATGCCGACTTAACTACTCGAAGACTGACTCCTCTTACTGACAATGTTTTGAACCATTCCTGTGACACTAGTTATAGATTCCATTGCTTCACTTCAGGATTACTGTATCCCACTGACCTTCTAAGTGACGATGAAACACAGAAATTGAATCGGAATTAAATACCAAAAGCACAATGCCGACTAAAGAAGAAGGATACTGACTCATCTTACTGTCTATGTTTTGAACCGTCAATCTGACACTAGATATAGATTCCGATGCTTCACTCCAGGTTTACTGCATCCCTTGGCCCTTCTTATTGACGATGAAACACAGAAATTGCATCGGAATTAAATTCAAAAGGCACAATACCGACTTAAGTACAAGAAGACTGACTCTTCATACTGACTATGTTTTGAACCATTCCTGTGACACTAGTTATAAATTCCGATGCTTCACATCAGGTTTACTGTATCCCTCTGACGTTGATATCGATGATGAAACACAGAAATTGCATCGGAATTAAATACAAAAGGCACAATGCCGAACTAAGTACAAGAAGACTGACTCTTCATACTGTCTATGTTTTGAACCATTCCTGTGACACTGGTTATAGATCCCGATGCTTCACTCAAGGTTTACTGTATCTCTTGGACCTTCTTATTGACGATGAAACACAGAAATTGCATCAGAATTAAATAGAAAAGGCTCAATGCCGAATTAAGTACAAGGAGACTGACTCTTCTTACTGTCTATGTTTTGAACCATTCCTGTGACACTAGTTATAGACTCCGATGATAACTCCAGGTTTACTGTATCCCTTGGACCTACTTATTGACGATGAAAGACGGGAATTGCATCGGATTTAAATACAAAATGCACAATACCGACTTATGTACAAGAAGACTGATTCTTCTTACTGTCTATGCTTTGAACCATCCCTGTGTCACTAGTTATAGATTCCGATGCTTCACTCCAGGTTTACTGTATCCCTATGACCTTCTTATTGACGATGAAACATAGAAATTGCATTGGAATTAAACACAATAGGCACAATGCCGACTGAAGTACAAGAAGACTGACTCTTCCTACTGTCTATGTTTTGAACGATTCCTGTGACACTAGTCATAGATTCCGATGCTTAACTTCTGGATTTCTGTATCCCTCTGACCCTCTTAATGACGATGAAACACAGAAATTGCTTCGGAATTAAATACAAAAGGCACAATGCCGACTAATGTACAAGAAGACTGACTCTTCCGACAGTCTATGTTTGGAACCACTCCTGTGACACTAGTTATAGATTCCGGTGCTTCACTGCAGGTTTACTGTATCCCTTGGACCTTCTTATTAACGATGAAACACAGAAATTGCATCAGAATTAAATAGAAAAAGCACAATGATGACTTACGTACAACAAGACTGACTCTTCTTACTGTCTCTGTTTTGAACCATTCCTGTGACTCTTCACTTCAGGTTTACTGTATCCCTCTGATCTTCTTATTGACGATGAAACACAGAAATTGCTTCGGAATTAAATACAAAAGGCACAATGCCGACTTAAGTACAAAAAGACTGACTCTTCTTACTGTCTATGTTTTGAACCATTCCTGTGACACTAGCTATAGATTCTGATACTTCCATTCAGGTCTACTGTATCCCTTGGACGTTCTTATTGACGACGAAACACAGAAATTGCATCGGAATTAAATACAATATGCTCAATGCGGACTTAAGTACAAGAAGACTGACTCTTCTTACTGACTATGTTATAAACCATTCCTGTGACACTAGTTATAGATTGCGATGCTTCACTTCAGGTTTACTGTATCCCTTGGACCTTCTTATTGACGATGAAACACAGAAATTGCATCGGAATTAAATAGAAAAGGCACAATGCCGACTTAAGTACAAGAATACTGACTCTTATTACTGTCTATGGTTTGAACCGTCCCTGTGACACTAGTTATAGATTCCGATGCTTCACTCCAGGTTTACTGTATCCCTTGGACCTTCTTATTGACTATGAAACACAGAAATTGCATCGGAATTAAATACAATGAGCACAATGCCGATTTAAGTACAAGAAGACTGACTCTTCTTACTGACTATGATTTGAATTATTCCTGTGACACTAGCTATAGTTTCCGAAGCTTCACTTCAGGTTTACTGTATCCCTCTGACTTTCTTATTGACGATGAAACACAGAAATCGCATCCGAATTAAATACAAAAGGCACAATTTCGACTTAAGTACAAGAAGACTGACTCTTCTTACTGTCTGTGTTTTGAACCATTCCTGTGACACTAGCTATAGATTCTGATGCTTTCATTCAGGTCTACTGTATCCCTTGGACCTTCTTATTGACGATGAAACACAGAAATTGCATCGGAATTAAACACAAAAAGCACAATGCCGACTTAAGTACATGTAGACTGACTTTTCCTACTGTCTATGCTTTGAACCATTCCTGTGACACTAGTTATAGATTCCGATGGTTCATTTCAGGTTTACTGTATACCTTGGACCTTCTTATTGATGATGAAACACAGAAATTGCATCGGAATTAAATACAAAACGCACAATGCCGACTTAAGTACAAGAAGACTGATTCTTCCAACTGTCTATGTTTCGAACCATTCGAGTGACACTAGTTATAGATTCCGATGCTTCACTTCAGGTTTACTGTATCCCTTGGACCTTCTTATTGACGATGAAACACAGATATTGCATCGGAATTAAATACAAAAGGCACAATACCGACTTAAGTACAAGAAGACTGACTCTTCTTACTGACTATGTTTTGAACCATTCCTCTGACACTAGTCATAGATTCCGATGCTTCACTAAATGATTACTGTATCCCTCTGACCTTCTTATTGACGATGAAACACAGAAATTGCATCGGAATTAAATACAAAAGGCACAATGCCGACCTACGTACAAGAATTCTGACTCTTCTTACTGTCTACGTTTTGAACCATCCCTGGGACACTATTTATACATTCCGATGCTTCACTCCAGGTTTACTGTATCCCTTGGACCTTCTTAGTGACGAAGAAACACAGAAATTGCATCAGAAATTAATACAAAATGCACAATGCCGAATTATGTACAACAAGACTGACTCTTCTTACTGTCTATGTTTTGAACCATTCCTGTGACACTAGTTATAGACTCCGATGATCACTCCAGGTTTACTGTATCCCTTGGACCTTCTTATTGACGATGAAACACACAAATTGCATCGGAATTAAATACAAAATGCACAATGCCGACTTAAGTACAAGAAGACTGACTCTTCTTAGTGACTATGATTTGAACCATTCCTGTGACACTAGTTATAAATTCCGATGCTTCGCTTCAGGTTTACTGTATCCCTCTGACCATCCCATTGACGATGAAACACAGAAATTGCATCGGAATTAAACACAAAAGGCACAATGCCGACTTAAGTACATGTAGACTGACTTTTCCTACTGTCTATGTTTTGAACCATTCCTGTGACACTAGTTATAGATTCCGATGGTTCATTTCAGGTTTACTGTATACCTTGGACCTTCTTATTGACGATGAAACACAGAAATTGCATCGGAATTAAACAGAAAAGGCACAATGCCGACTTAAGTACATGTAGACTGACTTTTCCTACTGTCTATGCTTTGAACCATACCTGTGACACTAGTTATAGATTCCGATGGTTCATTTCAGGTTTACTGTATACCTTGGACCTTCTTATTGACGATGAAACACAGAAATTGCATCGGAATTAAATACAAAACGCACAATGCCGACTTAAGTACAAGAAGACTGATTCTTCCAACTGTCTATGTTTTGAACCATTCGAGTGACACTAGTTATAGATTCCGATGCTTCACTTCAGGTTTACTGTATCCCTTGGACCTTCTTATTGACGATGAAAAACAGATATTGCATCGGAATTAAGTACGAAAGGCACAAAACCGACTGAAGTACAAGAAGACTGACTCTTCTTACTGACTATGTTTTGAACCATTCCTGTGCCACTAGTCATAGATTCCGATGCTTCACTAAAGGATTACTGTATCCCTCTGACCTTCTTATTGACGATGAAACACAGAAATTGCATCGGAATTAAATACAAAAGGCACAATGCCGACCTACGTACAAGAATTCTGACTCTTCTTACTGTCTACGTTTTGAACCATCCCTGGGACACTATTTATACATTCCGATGCTTCACTCCAGGTTTACTGTATCCCTTGGACCTTCTTAGTGACGAAGAAACACAGAAATTGCATCAGAAATTAATACAAAATGCACAATGCCGAATTATGTACAACAAGACTGACTCTTCTTACTGTCTATGTTTTGAACCATTCCTGTGACACTAGTTATAGACTCCGATGATCACTCCAGGTTTACTGTATCCCTTGGACCTTCTTATTGACGATGAAACACACAAATTGCATCGGAATTAAATACAAAATGCACAATGCCGACTTAAGTACAAGAAGACTGACTCTTCTTAGTGACTATGATTTGAACCATTCCTGTGACACTAGTTATAAATTCCAATGCTTCGCTTCAGGTTTACTGTATCCCTCTGACCATCCCATTGACGATGAAACACAGAAATTGCATCGGAATTAAACACACAAGGCACAATGCCGACTTAAGTACATGTAGACTGACTTTTCCTACTGTCTATGTTTTGAACCATTCCTGTGACACTAGTTATAGATTCCGATGGTTCATTTCAGGTTTACTGTATACCTTGGACCTTCTTATTGACGATGAAACACAGAAATTGCATCGGAATTAAACAGAAAAGGCACAATGCCGACTTAAGTACATGTAGACTGACTTTTCCTACTGTCTATGCTTTGAACCATACCTGTGACACTAGTTATAGATTCCGATGGTTCATTTCAGGTTTACTGTATACCTTGGACCTTCTTATTGACGATGAAACACAGAAATTGCATCGGAATTAAATACAAAACTCACAATGCCGACTTAAGTACAAGAAGACTGATTCTTCCAACTGTCTATGTTTTGAACCATTCGAGTGACACTAGTTATAGATTCCGATGCTTCACTTCAGGTTTACTGTATCCCTTGGACCTTCTTATTGACGATGAAAAACAGATATTGCATCGGAATTAAGTACGAAAGGCACAAAACCGACTGAAGTACAAGAAGACTGACTCTTCTTACTGACTATGTTTTGAACCATTCCTGTGCCACTAGTCATAGATTCCGATGCTTCACTAAAGGATTACTGTATCCCTCTGACCTTCTTATTGACGATGAAACACAGAAATTGCATCGGAATTAAATACAAAAGGCACAATGCCGGCTTACGTACAAGAAGGCTGACTCTTCTTACTGTCTATGTTTTGAACCATCCCTGGGACACTATTTATATATTCCGATGCTTCACTCCAGGTTTACTGTATCCCTTGGACCTTCTTGTAGGCGATGAAACACAGAAATTCCATCGGAATTAAATAAAATAGGCACTATGCCGATTTAAGCACAAGATGACTGACTCTTCCTACTGTCTATGTTTTAACCATTCCTGTGACACTAGTTATAGATTCAGATGCTTCACTTCAGGTTTAGTGTATCCCTTTTACCTTCTTATTGCCGATGAAACACAGATATTGCATCGGAATTACATACAAAAGGCATAATGCCGACTTAAGTACAAGAATACAGACTCATATTACTGTCTATGCTTTAAACCGTCCCTGTGACACTAGTTATAGATTCCGATGCTTCACTCCAGGTTTACTGTATCCCTTGGACCTTCTTATTGACGATGAAACACAGAAATTGCATCGGAATTAAATACAAAAAGCACAATGCCGACTTAAGTACAAGAAGACTGACTCTTCTTACTGACTATGATTTGAACCATTCCTGTGACACTAGTTATAGATTCCGATGCCACACTCCAGGTTTACTGTATCCCTTGGACCTTCTTAGTGACGATGAAACACAGAAATTGTATCGGAATTAAATGCAAAAGTCACAATACCGACTTAAGTACAAGAAGACTGACTCTTCTTACTGACTATGTTTAAAAATTATTCCTGTGACACTATTTATAGTTTCCGATGCTTCACTTCAGATTTACTGTATCCCTCTGGCCTTCTTATTGACGATGAAACACAGACATTGCATCAGAATTAAATACAAAATGCACAATGCCGAATTATGTACAACAAGACTGACTCTTCTTACTGTCTATGTTTTGAACCATTCCTGTGACACTAGTTATAGACTCCGATGATCACTCCAGGTTTACTGTATACCTTGGACCTTCTTATTGACGATGAAACACAGAACGACTTAAGTAAAAGAAGTCTGACTCTTCTTACTGTCTATGTTTTGAACCGTTCCTGTGACGCTAGTTATAAATTCCGATGCTTCGCTTCAGGTTTACTGTATCCCTCTGACCATCTCATTGACGATGAAACACAGAAATTGCATCGGAATTAAACACAAAAGGCACAATGCCGACTTAAGTACATGTAGACTGACTTTTCCTACTGTCTATGTTTTGAACCATTCCTGTGACACTAGTTATAGATTCCGATGGTTCATTTCAGGTTTACTGTATCCCTTGGACCTTCTTATTGACGATGAAACACGGAAATTGCATCGGACTTAAATACAAAATACACAATACCGACATATGTACAAGAAGACTGTCTCTTCTTACTGACTATGTTTGAATCATTCCTGTGACACTAGTCATAGATTTCGATGCTTCACTTCAGGATTACTGTATGCCTCAGACCTTCTTATTGACGATGAAACACAGAAATTGCATCGGAATTAAACACAATAGGCACAATGCCGACTGATGTACAAGAAGACTGACTCGTCCTACTGTCTATGTTTTGAACGATTCCTGTGACTCTAGTCATAGATTCCGATGCTTAATTTCAGGATTACTGTATCCCTCTGACCCTCTTATTGACGATGAAACACAGATATTGCATCGGAATTAAATACAAAAGGCACAATGCCGACTAAAGTACAAGAAGACTGACTCTTCTTACAGTCTATGTTTTGAACCATTCCTGTGACACTAGGTATAGATTCCGGTGCTACACTCAAGGTTTACTGTATCCCTTGGACCCTCTTACTGACGATGAAACACAGAAATTGCATCGGAAATAAATACAAAAGGCACAATGCCGACTTAAGTACAAAAAAACTGACTCTTCTTACTGTCTATGTTTTGAACAATTCCTGTGACACTAGTTATAGATTCCGATGCTTCACATCTGGTTTATGTATCCCTCTGACCTTCTTATTGACGATGAAACACAGAAATTGCTTCGGAATTAAATATAAGAGGCACAATGCCGAATTAAGTACATGTAGTCTGACTTTTCCTACTCTCTATGATTTGAACCATTCCTGTGACACTAGTTATGGATTCCGATCGTTCATTTCAGGTTTACTGTATCCCTTGGACCTTCTTATTGACGATGAAACACAGAAATTGCATCAGAATTAAATAGAAAAGGCACAATCATGGTTTACGTACAACAAGACTGACTCTTCTTACTGTCTCTGCTTTGAACCATTCCTGTGACTCTAGTTATAGATTCCGATGCTTCACTTCAGGTTTACTGTATCCCTCATACCTTCTTATTGACGATGAAACACAGAAATCGCATCGGAATTAAATACAAAAGGCACAATGCCGACTTAAGTACAAGAAGACTGACTCTTCTTACTGTCTATGTTTTGAACCATTCCTGTGACACTAGCTGTAGATTCTGATGCTTCCATTCAGGTCTACTGTATCCCTTGGACCATCTTATTGACAATGATACACAGAAATTGCATCGGAATTATATACAATAGGCACAATGCAGACTTAAGTACAAGAAGACTGACTCTTGTTACTGACTATGTTTTAAACCATTCCTGTGACACTAGTCATAGATTCCGATGCTTAACTTCAGGTTTACTGTATCCCTTGGACCTTGTTATTGACGATGAAACACAGAAATTGCATCGGAATTATATAGAAAAGGCACAATGCCGACATAAGTACAAGAATACTGACTCATCTTACTGTCTATGTTTTGAACCGTCCCTGTGACACTAGTTATAGATTCCGATGCTTCACTCCAGGTTTACTGTATCCCTTGGACCTTCTTATTGACTATGAAACACAGAAATTGCATCGGAATTAAATACAATGAGCACAATGCCGATTTAAGTACAAGAAGACTGACTCTTCTTACTGACTATGATTTGAATTATTCCTGTGACACTAGTTATAGTTTCCGAAGCTTCACTTCAGGTTTACTGTATCCCTCTGACCTTCTTATTGACGATGAAACACAGAAATTGCATCGGAATTAAATACAAAAGGCACAATGCCGAATTAAGTACAAGAAGACTGACTCTTCTTACTGTCTATGTTTTGAACCATTCCTGTGACACTAGTTGTGGACTCCGATGATCACTCCAGGTTTACAGTATCCCTTGGACCTTCTTATTGACGATGAAACACAGAACGACTTAAGTAAAGAAGTCTGAATCTTCTTACTGTCTATGTTTTGAACCATTCCTGTGACACTAGTTATAGATTCCGATGCTTCACTCCAGGTTTACTGTATCCCTTGAACCTTCTTATTGACGATGAAACACAGAAATTGCATCGGAATTAAATAGAAAAGGCACAATGCCGACATAAGTACAAGAATACTGACTCATCTCACTGTCTATGTTTTGAACCGTCCCTGTGACACTAGTTATAGATTCCGATGCTTCACTCCAGGTTTACTGTATCCCACTGACCTTCTTACTGACGATGAAAAACAGAAATTGAATCGGAATTAAATACAAAAAGCACAATACCGACTTATGTACAAGAAGACTGTCTCTTCTTACAGACAATGTTTTGAACCATTCCTGTGACACTAGGCATAGATTCCGATGCTTCACTTCAGGATTACTATATGCCTCTGACATTCTTATTGACGATGAAACACAGAAATTGCATCCGAATTAAATACAAAAGGCATAATGCCGACTTAAGTACATGTCGACTGACTTTTCCTACTGTCTATGTTTTGAACCATTCCTGTGACACTAGTTATAGATTCCGATGGTTTATTTCAGGTTTACTGTATCCCTTGGACCTTCTTGTTGACGATGAAACACGGAAATTGCATGGGATTTAAATACAAAATGCACAATACCGACTTATGTACAAGAAGACTGTCTCTTCTTACTGACTATGTTTTGAATCATTCCTGTGACACTAGTCATAGATTTCGATGCTTCACTTCAGGATTACTGTATGCCTCAGACCTTCTTATTGACGATGAAACACAGAAATTGCATCGGAATTAAATACAAAAGGCACAATGCCGACTTAAGTACAAGAAGACTGATTCTTCTTACTGTCTATGTTTTGAACCATCCCTGTGTCACTAGTTATAGATTCCGATGCTTCACTCCAGGTTTGCTGTATCCCTATGACCTTCTTATTGACGATGAAACACAGAAATTGCATCGGAATTAAATACAAAAGGCACAATGCCGACTTAAGTACAAGAAGACTGATTCTTCTTACTGTCTATGTTTTGAACCATCCCTGTGTCACTAGTTATAGATTCCGATGCTTCACTCCAGGTTTGCTGTATCCCTATGACCTTCTTATTGACGATGAAACACAGAAATTGCATCGGAATTAAATACAAAAGGCACAATGCCGACTAAAGTACAAGAAGACTGACTCTTCTGACAGTCTATGTTTTGAACCATTCCTGTGACACTAAGTATAGATTCCGGTGCTACACTCCAGGTTTACTGTATCCCTTGGACCCTCTTACTGACGATGAAACACAGAAATTGCATCGGAATTAAATACAAAAGGCACAATGCCGACTTAAGTACAAGAAGACTGACTCTTCCTACTGTCTATGTTTTGAACGTTTCCTGTGAAACTAGTCATAGATTCCGATGCTTAACTTCAGGATTACTGTATCCCTCTGACCCTCTTATTGACGATGAAACACAGAAATTGCATCGGAATTAAATACAAAAGGCACAATGCCGACTAAAGTACAAGAAGACTGACTCTTCTGACAGTCTATGTTTTGAACCATTCCTGTGACACTAAGTATAGATTCCGGTGCTACACTCCAGGTTTACTGTATCCCTTGGACCCTCTTACTGACGATGAAACACAGAAATTGCATCGGAAATAAATACAAAAGGCACAATGCCGACTTAAGTACAAAAAAACTGACTCTTCTTACTGGCTATGTTTTGAACAATTCCTGTGACACTAGTTATAGATTCCGATGCTTCACATCTGGTTTATGTATCCCTCTGACCTTCTTATTGACGATGAAACACAGAAATTGCTTCGGAATTAAATATAAAAGGCACAATGCCGAATTAAGTACATGTAGTCTGACTTTTCCTACTGTCTATGATTTGAACCATTCCTGTGACACTAGTTATGGATTCCGATCGTTCATTTCAGGTTTACTGTATCCCTTGGACCTTCTTATTGACGATGAAACACAGATATTGCATCGCAATTAAATACAAAGGGCACAATGCCGACTTAAGTACAAGAAGGCTGACTCTTCCAACCGTCTATGTTTTGAACGATTCCTGTGACACTAGTCATAGATTCCGATGCTTCACTCCAGGTTTACTGTATCCCTTGGAACTTCTTATTGACGATGAAACACAGAAATGGCATCGGAATTAAATACAAAAGGCACAATTCCGACTAATGTACAAGAAGACTGACCCTTCCGACAGTCTATGTTTAGAACCATTCCTGTGACACTAGTTATAGATTCCGGTGCTTCACTGCAGGTTTACTGTATCCCTTGGACCTTCTTATTGACGATGAAACACAGAAATTGCATCAGAATTAAGTAGAAAAGGCACAATCATGACTTACGTACAACAAGACTGACTCTTCTTACTGTCTCTGTTTTGAACCATTCCTGTGACTCTAGTTATAGATTCCGATGCTTCACTTCAGGTTTACTGTATCCCTCATACCTTCTTATTGACGATGAAACACAGAATTCGCATCGCAATTAAATACAAAGGGCACGATGCCGACTTAAGTACAAGAAGGCTGACTCTTCCAACCGTCTATGTTTTGAACGATTCCTGTGACACTAGTCATAGATTCCGATGCTTCACTCCAGGTTTACAGTATCCCTTGGACCTTCTTATTGACGATGAAACACAGAACGACTTAAGTAAAGAAGTCTGAATCTTCTTACTGTCTATGTTTTGCACCATTCCTGTGACACTAGTTATAGATTCCGATGCTTCACTTCACGTTTACTGTATCCCTTGGACCTTCTTATTGACAATGAAACACACAAATTGCATCGGAATTAAATACAAAATGCACAATGCCGACTTAAGTACAAGAAGACTGACTCCTCTTACTGACTATGCTTTGAACCATTCCTGTGACACTAGTTATAGATTCCGATGCTTAACTTCAGGATTACTGTATCCCACTGACGTTCTTAGTGACGATGAAACACAGAAATTGAATCGGAATTAAATACAAAATGCACAATGCCTACTAAAGAACAAGAATACTGACTCATCTTACTGTCTATGATTTGAACCGTCCCTGTGACACTAGTTATAGATTCCGATGCTTCACTCCAGGTTCACTGTATCCCTTGGCCCTTCTTATTGACGATGAAACACAGAAATTGCATCGGAATTAAATTCATAAGGCACAATACCGACTTAAGTACAGGAAGACGGACTCTTCATACTGACTATGTTTTGAACCATTCCTCTGACACTAGTTATAAATTCCGATGCTTCACATCAGGTTTACTGTATCCCTCTGACGTTGTTATTGACGATGAGACACAGAAATTGCATCGGAATTAAATACAAAAGGCACAATGCCGAACTAAGTACAAGAAGACTGACTCTCCTTACTGTCTATGTTTTGAACCATTCCTGTGACACTAGTTATAGCCTCCGATGCTTCACTCCAGGTTTACTGTATCCCTTGGACCTTTTTATTGACGATGAAACACAGAAATTGAATCGGAATTAAATACAAAACGCACAATACCGACTTAAGTAAAAGACGTCTGACTCTTCTTACTGTCTGTGTTTTGAACCATTCCTGTGACACTAGTTATAGATTCCGATGCTTCACTCCAGGTTTACTGTATCGCTTGAACCTTCTTATTGACGATGAAACACAGAAATTGCATCGGAATTAAATACAAAAGGCACATTGCCGACTAATGTACAAGAAGACTGACTCTTCCGACAGTCTATGTGTTGATCCATTCCTGTGACACTCGTTATAGATTCCGGTGCTTCACTCCAGGTTTACTGTATCCCTTGGACCTTCTTATTGACGATGAAACACAGAAATTGCGTCGCAATTAAATATAAAAGGCACAATGCCGCCTTAAGTACAAGAAAACTGATTCTTCTTACTGTCTATGATTTGAACCATTCCTGTGACTCTAGTTATAGATTCCGATGCTTCACTTCAGGTTTACTGTATCCCTCTGACTTTCTTATTGACGATGAAACACAGAAATAGCATCGGAATTAAATACAAAAGTCACAATGCCGACTTATGTAGAAGAAGACTGATTCTTCGTGCTGTCTATGTTTTGCACCATTCCTGTGACACTAGTTATAGATTCCGATGCTTCACTTCAGGTTTACTGTATCCCTTGGACCTTCTTATTGACAATGAAACACACAAATTGCATCGGAATTAAATAGAAAATGCACAATGCCGACTTAAGTACAAGAAGACTGACTCCTCTTACTGACTATGCTTTGAACCATTCCTGTGACACTAGTTATAGATTCCGATGCTTAACTTCAGGATTACTGTATCCCACTGACGTTCTTAGTGACGATGAAACACAGAAATTGAATCGGAATTAAATACAAAATGCACAATGCCTACTAAAGAACAAGAATACTGACTCATCTTACTGTCTATGATTTGAACCGTCCCTGTGACACTAGTTATAGATTCCGATGCTTCACTCCAGGTTCACTGTATCCCTTGGCCCTTCTTATTGACGATGAAACACAGAAATTGCATCGGAATTAAATTCATAAGGCACAATACTGACTTAAGTACAGGAAGACGGACTCTTCATACTGACTATGTTTTGAACCATTCCTCTGACACTAGTTATAAATTCCGATGCTTCACATCAGGTTTACTGTATCCCTCTGACGTTGTTATTGACGATGAGACACAGAAATTGCATCGGAATTAAATACAAAAGGCACAATGCCGAACTAAGTACAAGAAGACTGACTCTCCTTACTGTCTATGTTTTGAACCATTCCTGTGACACTAGTTATAGCCTCCGATGCTTCACTCCAGGTTTACTGTATCCCTTGGACCTTTTTATTGACGATGAAACACAGAAATTGAATCGGAATTAAATACAAAACGCACAATACCGACTTAAGTAAAAGAAGTCTGACTCTTCTTACTGTCTGTGTTTTGAACCATTCCTGTGACACTAGTTATAGATTCCGATGCTTCACTCCAGGTTTACTGTATCGCTTGAACCTTCTTATTGACGATGAAACACAGAAATTGCATCGGAATTAAATACAAAAGGCACATTGCCGACTAATGTACAAGAAGACTGACTCTTCCGACAGTCTATGTGTTGATCCATTCCTGTGACACTCGTTATAGATTCCGGTGCTTCACTCCAGGTTTACTGTATCCCTTGGACCTTCTTATTGACGATGAAACACAGAAATTGCGTCGCAATTAAATATAAAAGGCACAATGCCGCCTTAAGTACAAGAAAACTGATTCTTCTTACTGTCTATGATTTGAACCATTCCTGTGACTCTAGTTATAGATTCCGATGCTTCACTTCAGGTTTACTGTATCCCTCTGACTTTCTTATTGACGATGAAACACAGAAATAGCATCGGAATTAAATACAAAAGTCACAATGCCGACTTATGTAGAAGAAGACTGATTCTTCGTGCTGTCTATGTTTTGCACCATTCCTGTGACACTAGTTATAGATTCCGATGCTTCACTTCAGGTTTACTGTATCCCTTGGACCTTCTTATTGACAATGAAACACACAAATTGCATCGGAATTAAATACAAAATGCACAATGCCGACTTAAGTACAAGAAGACTGACTCCTCTTACTGACTATGCTTTGAACCATTCCTGTGACACTAGTTATAGATTCCGATGCTTAACTTCAGGATTACTGTATCCCACTGACGTTCTTAGTGACGATGAAACACAGAAATTGAATCGGAATTAAATACAAAATGCACAATGCCTACTAAAGAACAAGAATACTGACTCATCTTACTGTCTATGATTTGAACCGTCCCTGTGACACTAGTTATAGATTCCGATGCTTCACTCCAGGTTCACTGTATCCCTTGGCCCTTCTTATTGACGATGAAACACAGAAATTGCATCGGAATTAAATTCATAAGGCACAATACTGACTTAAGTACAGGAAGACGGACTCTTCATACTGACTATGTTTTGAACCATTCCTCTGACACTAGTTATAAATTCCGATGCTTCACATCAGGTTTACTGTATCCCTCTGACGTTGTTATTGACGATGAGACACAGAAATTGCATCGGAATTAAATACAAAAGGCACAATGCCGAACTAAGTACAAGAAGACTGACTCTCCTTACTGTCTATGTTTTGAACCATTCCTGTGACACTAGTTATAGCCTCCGATGCTTCACTCCAGGTTTACTGTATCCCTTGGACCTTTTTATTGACGATGAAACACAGAAATTGAATCGGAATTAAATACAAAACGCACAATACCGACTTAAGTAAAAGAAGTCTGACTCTTCTTACTGTCTGTGTTTTGAACCATTCCTGTGACACTAGTTATAGATTCCGATGCTTCACACCAGGTTTACTGTATCGCTTGAACCTTCTTATTGACGATGAAACACAGAAATTGCATCGGAATTAAATAGAAAAGCACAATGCCGACATAAGTACAAGAATACTGACTCATCTCACTGTCTATGTTTTGAACCGTCCCTGTGACACTAGTTATAGATCCCGATGCTTCACTCCAGGTTTACTGTATCCCACTGACCTTCTTAGTGACGATGAAACACAGAAATTGAATCGGAATTAAATACAAAAAGCACAATACCGACTTATGTACAAGAAGACTGTCTCTTCTTACAGACAATGTTTTGAACCATTCCTGTGACACTAGGCATAGATTCCGATGCTTCACTTCAGGATTACTATATGCCTCTGACCTTCTTATTGACGATGAAACACAGAAAATGCATCGGAATTAAATACAAAAGGCACATTGCCGACTAAAGTACAAGAAGACTGACTCTTCCGACAGTCTATGTGTTGAACCATTCCTGTGACACTAGTTGTAGATTCCAGTGCATTACTCCAGGTTTACTGTATCCCTTGGACCTTCTTATTGACGATGAAACACAGAAATTGCATCGGAATTAAATATAAAAGGCACAATGCCGCCTTAAGTACAAGAAAACTGACTCTTCTTACTGTCTATGTTTGTACCATTCTTGTGATACTAGTTATAGATTCCGGTCGTTCATCTCAGCTTTACTGTATCGCTTGGACCTTCTTATTGACGATGAAACACAGATATTGCATCGGAATTAAATAGAAAAGGCACAATGCCGACTTAAGAACTAGAAGACTTACTCTTCCTACTGTCTATGTTATAAACCATTCCTGTGACACTAGTTATAGATTCCGATGCTTCACTCCAGGTTTACTGTATCCCTTGGACCTTCTTATTGAAGATGAAACACAGAAATTGCATCGGAATTAAATACAAAAGGCACATTGCCGACTAATGTACAAGAAGACTGACTCTTCCGACAGTCTATGTGTTGATCCATTCCTGTGACACTCGTTATAGATTCCGGTGCTTCACTCCAGGTTTACTGTATCCCTTGGACCTTCTTATTGACGATGAAACACAGAAATTGCGTCGTAATTAAATATAAAAGGCACAATGCCGCCTTAAGTACAAGAAAACTGATTCTTCTTACTGTCTATGATTTGAACCATTCCTGTGACTCTAGTTATAGATTCCGATGCTTCACTTCAGGTTTACTGTATCCCTCTGACTTTCTTATTGACGATGAAACACAGAAATAGCATCGGAATTAAATACAAAAGGCACAATGCCGACTTATGTAGAAGAAGACTGATTCTTCGTGCTGTCTATGTTTTGAACCATCCCTGTGTCACTAGTTATAGATTCCGATGCTTCACTCCAGGTTTACTGTAACCCTATGACCTTCTTATTGATGATGAAACACAGAAATTGCATCGGAATTAAATACAATAGGCACAATGCCGACTGAAGTACAAGAAGACTGACTCTTCCTACTGTCTATGTTTTGAACGATTCCTGTGACAATAGTCATAGATTCCGATGCTTCACTTCAGGTTTACTGTATCCCTTGGACCCTCTTATTGACGATGAAACACAGAAATTGCATCGGAATTAATTACAAAAGGCACAATGCCGACCAAAGTACAAGAAGACTGACTCTTCTGACAGTCTATGTTTTGAACCATTCCTGTGACACTAGTTATAGATTCCGGTGCAACACTCCAGGTTTACTGTATCCCTTGGACCTTCTTACTGACGATGAAACACAGAAATTGCATCGGAAATAAATACAAAAGGCACAATGCCGACTTAAGTACAAGAAAACTGACTCTTCTTACTGTCTATGTTTTGAACTATTTCTGTGACACTAGTTATAGACTCCGATGCTACACATCAGGTTTATGTATCCCTCTGACCTTCTGATTGACGATGAAACACAGAAATTGCTTCGGAATTAAATACAAAAGGCACAATGCCGACTTAAGTACATGTAGACCGACTTTTCCTACTGTCTATGATTTGAACCATTCCTGTGACACTAGTTATGGATTCCGATCGTTCATTTCAGGTTTACTGTATCCCTTGGACCTTCTTATTGACGATGAAACACAGATATTGCATCGCAATTAAATACAAAGGACACAATGCCGACTTAAGTACAAGAAGGCTGACTCTTCCAACTGTCTATGCTTTGAACCATTCCTGTGCCACTAGTTATAGATTCCGATGCTTCACTTCAGGTTTACTGTATCCCTCTGACCGTCTTATTGACAATGAAACACTGAAATTGCATCGGAATTAAATGGAAAAGGCACAATGCCGACATAAGTACTAGAAGACTGCCTCTTCCTACTGTCTATGTTTTGAACCATTCCTGTGACACTAGTTATAGATTCCGATGCTTCACTCATGGTTTACTGTATCCCTTGGACCTTCTTATTGACGATGAAACACAGAAATTGCATCGGAATTAAATACAAAAGGCACAATGCCGACTAATGTACAAGAAGACTGACTCTCCCGACAGTCTATGTTTAGAACCATTCGTGTGACACTAGTTATAGATTCCGGTGCTTCACTCCAGGTTTACTGTATCCCTTGGACCTTCTTATTGACGATGAAACACAGAAATTGCATCAGAATTAAATAGAAAAGGCTCAATGATGACATAAGTACAAGAAGACTGACTCTTCTTACTGTCTCTGTTTTCAACCATTCCTGTGACTCTAGTTATAGTTTCCGATGCTTCACTTCAGGTTTACTGTATCCCTCTCACCTTCTTATTGACGATGAAACACAGAAATCGCATCGGAAGTAAATACAAAAGGCACAATGCCGACTTAAGTACAAGAAGACTGACTCTTCTTACTGTCTATGTTTTGAACCATTCCTGTGACACTAGTTATAGATTCCGATGCTTCCATTCAGGTCTACTGTATCCCTTGGACCTTCGTATTGACGATGAAACACAGAAATTGCATCGGAATTATACACAATAGGCACAATGCTGACTTAAGTACAAGAAGACTGACTCTTCTTAATGACTATGCTTTGAACTATTTCTGTGACGCTAGTTATAGATTCCGATGCTTCACATCAGTTTTACTGTATCCCTCTGACCTTCTTATTGACGATGAAACACAGAAATAGCATCCGAATTAAATACAAAAGGCATAATGCCGACTTAAGTACATGTAGACTGACTTTTCCTACTGTCTATGCTTTGAACCATTCCTGTGACACTACTTATAGTTTCCGATGGTTCATTTCAGGTTGACTGTATCCCTTGGACCTTCTTATTGACGATGAAACACAGATATTGCATCGGAATTAAATAGAAAAGGCACAATGTCGACTTAAGTACAAGAAGACTGACCCTTCTTGCTGACTATGTTTTGAACCATTCCTGTGACACTAGTTATAGATTCCGATGCTTAACTTCAGGATTACTGGATCCCTTGGACCTTCTTATTGACGATGTAACACAGAAATTGCATCGGAATTAAATATAAAAGGCACAATGCCGACTTAAGTACATGTAGACTGACTTCTCCTACTGTCAATGTTTTGAACCATTCCTGTGACACTAGTTATAGATTCCGATGGTTCACTCCAGGTTTACTGTATCCCTTGGACCTTCTTATTGACGATGAAACAGAGAAATTGCATCGGAATTAAATATAATAGGCACAATGCCGCCTTAAGTACAAGAAAACTGACTCTTCTTAATGTCTATGTTTGAACCATTCCTGTGTCTCTAGTTATAGATTCCGATGCTTCACTTCAGGTTTACTGTATCCCTCTGACCTTCTTATTGACGATGAAGAACAGAAATTGCATCGGAATTAAATACAAAAGGCACAATGCCGACTTAAGTACAAGAAGACTGACTCTTCTTACTGTCTATGCTTTGAACCATTCTTGTGACACTAGTTATAGATTCCGATGCTACAATTCAGGTCTACTGTATCCCTTGGACCTTCTTATTGACGATGAAACACAGAAATTGCATCGGAATTAAATACAGTAGGCACAATGCCGACTTCAGTACAAGATGACTGACTCTTCTTACTGACTATGTTTTGAACTATTCCTGTGACACTAGTTATAGATTTCGATGCTTCACATCAGATTTACTGTATCCCTCTGACCTTCTTATTGACGATGAAACACAGAAATTGCATCGGAATTAAATACAAAAGGCACAATGCCGACTTAAGTACATGTAGACTGACTTTTCCTACTGTCTATGTTTTGAACCATTCCTGTAACACTAGTTATAGATTCCGATGGTTCATTTCAGGTTTAATGTATCCCTTGGACCTTGTTATTGACGATGAAACACAGAAATTGCATCGGATTAAATACAAAAGGCACAATGCCGACTTAAGTACAAGAAGACTGACTCTTCCTCATGTCTATGTTTTTAACCATTCCTGTGACACTAGTTATAGATTCCGATGCTTCACTTCAGGTTTACTGTATCCCTCTGACTTTCTTATTGACGATGAAACACAGAAATAGCATCGGAATTAAATACAAAAGGCACAATGCCGACTTATGTAGAAGAAGACTGATTCTTCGTGCTGTCTATGATTTGAACCATCCCTGTGTCACTAGTTATAGATTCCGATGCTTCACTCCAGGTTTACTGTAACCCTATGACCTTCTTATTGATGATGAAACACAGAAATTGCATCGGAATTAAATACAATAGGCACAATGCCGACTGAAGTACAAGAAGACTGACTCTTCCTACTGTCTATGCTTTGAACGATTCCTGTGACAATAGTCATAGATTCCGATGCTTCACTTCAGGTTTACTGTATCCCTTGGACCGTCTTACTGACGATGAAACACAGAAATTGCATCGGAATTGAATCCAAAAGGCACAATACCGACTTAAGTACAAGAATACTGATTCTTCTTACTGTCTATGTTTTGAACCATTCCTGTGACACTAGTCATAGATTCCGAAGCTTAACTTCAGGATTACTGTATCCCTCTGACCCTCTTATTGACGATGAAACACAGAAATTGCATCGGAATTAATTACAAAAGGCACAATGCCGACCAAAGTACAAGAAGACTGACTCTTCTGACAGTCTATGTTTTGAACCATTCCTGTGACACTAGTTATAGATTCCGGTGCAACACTCCAGGTTTACTGTATCCCTTGGACCTTCTTACTGACGATGAAACACAGAAATTGCATCGGAAATAAATACAAAAGGCACAATGCCGACTTAAGTACAAGAAAACTGACTCTTCTTACTGTCTATGTTTTGAACTATTTCTGTGACACTAGTTATAGACTCCGATGCTTCACATCAGGTTTATGTATCCCTCTGACCTTCTGATTGACGATGAAACACAGAAATTGCTTCGGAATTAAATACAAAAGGCACAATGCCGACTTAAGTACATGTAGACTGACTTTTCCTACTGTCTATGATTTGAACCATTCCTGTGACACTAGTTATGGATTCCAATCGTTCATTTCAGGTTTACTGTATCCCTTGGACCTTCTTATTGACGATGAAACACAGATATTGCATCGCAATTAAATACAAAGGACACAATGCCGACTTAAGTACAAGAAGGCTGACTCTTCCAACTGTCTATGATTTGAACCATTCCTGTGCCACTAGTTATAGATTCCGATGCTTCACTTCAGGTTTACTGTATCCCTCTGACCGTCTTATTGACAATGAAACACTGAAATTGCATCGGAATTAAATGGAAAAGGCACAATGCCGACTTAAGTACTAGAAGACTGCCTCTTCCTACTGTCTATGTTTTGAACCATTCCTGTGACACTAGTTATAGATTCCGATGCTTCACTCATGGTTTACTGTATCCCTTGGACCTTCTTATTGACGATGAAACACAGAAATTGCATCGGAATTAAATAGAAAAGGCTCAATGATGACATAAGTACAAGAAGACTGACTCTTCTTACTGTCTCTGTTTTGAACCATTCCTGCGACTCTAGTTATAGTTTCCGATGCTTCACTTCAGGTTTACTGTATCCCTCTCACCTTCTTATTGACGATGAAACACAGAAATCGCATCGGAAGTAAATACAAAAGGCACAATGCCGACTTAAGTACAAGAAGACTGACTCTTCTTACTGTCTATGTTTTGAACCATTCCTGTGACACTAGTTATAGATTCCGATGCTTCCATTCAGGTCTACTGTATCCCTTGGACCTTCGTATTGACGATGAAACACAGAAATTGCATCGGAATTATATACAATAGGCACAATGCTGACTTAAGTACAAGAAGACTGACTCTTCTTAATGACTATGCTTTGAACTATTTCTGTGACGCTAGTTATAGATTCCGATGCTTACATCAGTTTTACTGTATCCCTCTGACCTTCTTATTGACGATGAAACACAGAAATAGCATCCGAATTAAATACAAAAGGCATAATGCCGACTTAAGTACATGTAGACTGACTTTTCCTACTGTCTATGCTTTGAACCATTCCTGTGACACTACTTATAGTTTCCGATGGTTCATTTCAGGTTGACTGTATCCCTTGGACCTTCTTATTGACGATGAAACACAGATATTGCATCGGAATTAAATAGAAAAGGCACAATGTCGACTTAAGTACAAGAAGACTGACTCTTCTTGCTGACTATGTTTTGAACCATTCCTGTGACACTAGTTATAGATTCCGATGCTTAACTTCAGGATTACTGGATCCCTTGGGCCTTCTTATTGACGATGTAACACAGAAATTGCATCGGAATTAAATATAAAAGGCACAATGCCGACTTAAGTACATGTAGACTGACTTCTCCTACTGTCTATGTTTTGAACCATTCCTGTGACACTAGTTATAGATTCCGATGGTTCATTTCAGGTTTACTCTATCCCTTGGACCTTCTTATTGACGATGAAACACAGATATTGCATCGGAATTAAATGGAAAAGGCACAATGCCGACTTAAGAACTAGAAGACTTACTCTTCCTATTGTCTATGTTATGAACCATTCCTGTGACACTAGTTATAGATTCCGATGCTTCACTCCAGGTTTACTGTATCCCTTGGACCTTCTTATTGAAGATGAAACACAGAAATTGCATCGGAATTAAATACAAAAGGCACATTGCCGACTAATGTACAAGAAGACTGTCTCTTCCGACAGTCTATGTGTTGAACCATTCCTGTGACACTAGTTATAGAATCCAGTACTTCACTCCAGGTTTACTATATCCCTTGGACCTTCTTATTGACGATGAAACAGAGAAATTGCATCGGAATAAAATAGAAAAGGCACAATGTCGACTTAATTACAAGAATACTGACTCATCTTACTGTCAATGCTTTGAACCATTCCTGTGACACTAGTTATAGATTCCGATGCTACAATTCAGGTCTACTGTATCCCTTGGACCTTCTTATTGACGATGAAACACAGAAATTGCATCGGAATTAAATACAGTAGGCACAATGCCGACTTCAGTACAAGATGACTGACTCTTCTTACTGACTATGTTTTGAACTATTCCTGTGACACTAGTTATAGATTTCGATGCTTCACATCAGATTTACTGTATCCCTCTGACCTTCCTATTGACGATGAAACACAGAAATTGCATCGGAATTAAATACAAAAGGCACAATGCCGACTTAAGTACATGTAGACTGACTTTTCCTACTGTCTATGTTTTGAACCATTCCTGAAACACTAGTCATAGATTCCGATGGTTCATTTCAGGTTTACTGTATCCCTTGGACCTTGTTATTGACGATGAAACACAGAAATTGCATCGGATTAAATACAAAAGGCACAATGCCGACTTAAGTACAAGAAGACTGACTCTTCCTCATGTCTATGTTTTTAACCATGCCTGTGACACTAGTTATAGATTCCGATGCTTCACTTCAGGTTTACTGTATCCCTTGGACGTTCTTATTGACGATGAATCACAGAAATTGCATCGGAATAAAATAGAAAAGGCACAATGTCGACTTAATTACAAGAATACTGACTCATCTTACTGTCAATGCTTTGAACCATTCCTGTGCCACTAGTTATAGATTTCGATGCTTCACTTCAGGTTTACTGTATCCCTTGGACCTTCTTATTGACAATGAAACACAGAAATTGCATCGGAATTAAATACAAAAGGCGCAATGCCGACTAATGTACAAGGAGACTGACTCATCCGACAGTCTATGTTTAGAACCATTCCTGTGACACTAGTTATAGATTCCGGTGCTTCACTCCAGGTTTACTATATCCCTGGGACCTTCTTATTGACGATGAAACACAGAAATTGCATCAGAAATAAATAGAAAAGGCACAATGATGACTTAAGTACAAGAAGACTGACACTTCTTTTTGTCTATGTTTTGAACCATTCCTGTGGCTCTAGTTATGTATTCCGATGCTTCACTTCACGTTTACTGTATCCCTCTGGCTTCTTATTGACGATGAAGCACAGAAATTGCATCGGAATTAAATACAATAGGCACAATGCCGACTTAAGTACAAGAAGACTGACTCTTCTTACTGTCTATGTTTTGAACCATTCCTGTGACACTAGTTATAGATTCCGATGCTTCAATTCAGGTCTACTGTATCCCTTGGACCCTCTTATTGACGATGAAACACAGAAATTGCATCGGAATTAAATACAATAGGCACAATGCAGAATTAAGTACAAGAAAACTGACTCTCCTTATTGACTATGTTTTGAACTATTTGTGTGACACTAGTTATAGATTCCGGTGCTTCACATCAGATTTACTGTATCCCTCTGACCTTCTTATTGACGATGAAACACAGAAATTGCATCGGAATTAAATACAAAAGGCACAATGCCGACTTAAGTACATGTAGGCTGACTTCTCCTACTGCCTATGTTTTGAACCATTCCTGTGACACTAGTTATAGATTCCGATGGTTCATTTCAGGTTTACTGTATCCCTTGGACCTTCTTATTGCCGATGAAACACAGAAATTGCATCGCAATTAAATACAAAAGGCACAATGCCGACTTAAGTACATGTAGACTGACTTCTCCTACTGTCTATGTTTTGAACCATTCCTGTGACACTAGTTATAGATTCCGATGCCTAACTTCAGGATTACTGTATCCCTTGGATCTTCTTATTGACGTTGAAACACAGAAATTGCATCGGAATTAAATAGAAAAGGCACAATGCCGACTTAAGAACTAGAAGTTTTACTCTTCCTATTGTCTATGTCATGAACCATTCCTGTGACACTAGTTATAGATTCCGATGCTTCACTCCAGGTTTACTGTATCCCTTGGACCTTCTTATTGACGATGAAGCACAGATATTGCATCGGAATTAAATGGAAAAGGCACAATGCCGACTTAAGAACTAGAAGACTTACTCTTCCTATTGTCTATGTCATGAACCATTCCTGTGACACTAGTTATAGATTCCGATGCTTCACTTCAGGTTTACTGTATCCCTTGGACGTTCGTATTGACGATGAAACACAGAAATTGCATCGGAATTAAATAGAAAAGGCACAATGCCGACTTAAGTACAAGAATACTGACTCTTATTACTGTCTATGGTTTGAACCGTCCCTGTGACACTAGTTATAGATTCCGATGCTTCACTCCAGGTTTACTGTATCCCTTGGACCTTCTTATTGACTATGAAACACAGAAATTGCATCGGAATTAAATACAATGAGCACAATGCCGATTTAAGTACAAGAAGACTGACTCTTCTTACTGACTATGATTTGAATTATTCCTGTGACACTAGCTATAGTTTCCGAAGCTTCTCTTCAGGTTTACTGTATCCCTCTGACTTTCTTATTGACGATGAAACACAGAAATCGCATCCGAATTAAATACAAAACGCACAATTTCGACTTAAGTACAAGAAGACTGACTCTTCTTACTGTCTATGTTTTGAACCATTCCTGTGACACTAGCTATAGATTCTGATGCTTTCATTCAGGTCTACTGTATCCCTTGGACCTTCTTATTGACGATGAAACACAGAAATTGCATCGGAATTAAACACAAAAAGCACAATGCCGACTTAAGTACATGTAGACTGACTTTTCCTACTGTCTATGCTTTGAACCATTCCTGTGACACTAGTTATAGTTTCCGATGGTTCATTTCAGGTTTACTGTATACCTTGGACCTTCTTATTGACGATGAAACACAGAAATTGCATCGGAATTAAATGGAAAAGGCACAATGCCGACTTAAGAACTAGAAGACTTACTCTTCCTATTGTCTATGTCATGAACCATTCCTGTGACACTAGTTATAGATTCCGATGCTTCACTCCAGGTTTACTGTATCCCTTGGACCTTCTTATTGAAGATGAAACACAGAAATTGCATCGGAATTAAATACAAAAGGCACATAGCCGACAAATGTACAAGAAGACTCTCTCTTCCGACAGTCTATGTGTTGAACCATTCCTGTGACACTAGTTATAGAATCCAGTACTTCACTCCAGGTTTACTGTATCCCTTGGACCTTCTTATTGACGATGAAACACAGAAATTGCATCGGAATTAAATATAAAAGGCACAATGCCGCCTTAAGTTCAAGAAAACTGACTCTTCTTAATGTCTATGTTTTGAACCATTCCTGTGTGTCTAGTTATAGATTCCGATGCTTCACTTCAGGTTTACTGTATCCCTCAGACCTTCTTATTGACGATGAAAAACAGAAATTGCATCGGAATTAAATACAAAAGGCACAATGCCGACTTAAGTACAAGAAGGCTGACTCATCTTACTGTCTATGCTTTGAACCATTCTTGTGACACTAGTTATAGATTCCGATGCTACAATTCAGGTCTACTGTATCCTTTGGACCTTCTTATTGACGATGAAACACAGAAATTGAATCGGAATTAAATACAGTAGGCACAATGCCGACTTCAGTACAAGAAGACTGACTCTTCTTACTGACTATGTTTTGAACTATTCGTGTGACACTAGTTATAGATTCCGATGCTTCACATCAGATTTACTGTATCCCTCTGACCTTCTTACTGACGATGAAACACAGAAATTGCATCGGAATTAAATACAAAAGGCACAATGCCGACTTAAGTACATGTAGACTGACTTTTCCTACTGTCTATGTTTTGAACCATTCCTGTTACACTAGTTATAGATTCCGATGGTTCATTTCAGGTTTACTGTATCCCTTGGACCTTCTTATTGACGATGAAACACAGAAATTGCATCGGATTAAATACAAAAGGCACAATGCCGACTTAAGTACAAGAAGACTGACTCTTCCTCATGTCTATGTTTTAACCATTCCTGTGACACTAGTTATAGATTCCGATGCTTCACTTCAGGTTTACTGTATCCCTTGGACGTTCTTATTGACGATGAAACACAGAAATTGCATCGGAATTAAATAGAAAAGGCACAATGCTGACTTAAGTACAAGAATACTGACTTATCTTACTGTCAATGTTTTGAACCATTCCTGTGCCACTAGTTATAGATTCCGATGCTTCACTTCAGGTTTACTGTATCCCTTGGACCTTCTTATTGACGATGAAACACAGAAATTGCATCGGAATTAAATACAAAAGGCCCAATGCCGACTAATGTACAAGGAGACTGACTCATCCGACAGTCTATGCTTAGAACCATTCCTGTGACACTAGTTATAGATTCCGGTGCTTCACTCCAGGTTTACTATATCCCTGGGACCTTCTTCTTGACGATGAAACACAGAAATTGCATCAGAATTAAATAGAAAAGGCACAATGATGACTTAAGTACAAGAAGACTGACTCTTCTTACTGTCTATGTTTTGAACCATTCCTGTGGCTCTAGTTATACATTCCGATGCTTCACTTCAGGTTTACCGTATCCCTCTGGCTTCTTATTGACGATGAAACTCAGAAATTGCATCGGAATTAAATACAATATGCACAATGCCGACTTAAGTACAAGAAAACTGACTCTTCTTACTGACTATGTTTTGAACCATTCCTGTGACACTAGTTATAGATTCCGATGCCTAACTTCAGGATAACTGTATCCCTTGGACCTTCTTATTGACGATGAAACACAGAAATTGCATCGGAATTAAATACAAAAGGCTCAATGCCGAATAAAGTACAAGAAGTCAGACTGTTCTTACTGTCAATGTTTTGCACCATTCCTGTGATACTAGTTATAGACTCTGATGCTTCACTCCAGGTTTACTGTATCCCTCGGACCTTCTTATTGACGATGAAACACAGAAATTGCATCGGAATTAAATACAAAATGCACAATGCCGACTTCAGTAAAAGAAGTCCGACTCTTCTTACTGTCTGTGTTTTGAACCATTCCTGTGACACTAGTTATAATTTCCGATGCTTCACTTCAGGTTTACTGTATCCCTTGGACCTTCTTATTGACGATGTAACACAGAAATTGCATCGGAATTAAATAGAAAAGGCACAATGCCGACTTAAGTACAAGGATACTGACTCATCTTACTGTCTATGTTTTGAACCGTCCCTGTGACACTAGTTACAGATTCCGATGTTTCACTCCAGGTTTACTGTATCCCTTGGACCTACTTAATGACGATGAAACACAGAAATTGCTTCGGAATTAAATACAAAAGGCACAGTGCCGACTTAAGTACAAGAAGACTGACTCTTCTTACTGACTATGTTTTGAACCATTCCTGTGACACTTGTTAGAGATTCCGATGCTTCACTTCAGGTTTACTGTATCCCTCTCACCTTCTTATTGACGTTGAAACACAGAAATTGCATCAGAATTAAATACAAAAGGCACAATGCCGACATAAGCACAAGAAGACTGACTCTTCTTACTGTCTATGATTTGAACCATTCCTGTGACACTAGTTATGGATTCCGGTCGTTCATTTCAGCTTTACTGTATCCGTTGGACCTTCTTATTGAGGATGAAACACAGATATTGCATCGGAATTAAATAGAAAAGGCACAATGCCGACTTAAGAACGAGAAGACTTACTCTTCCTACAGTCTATGTTATAAACCATTCCTGTGACACTAGTTATAGATTCCGATGCTTCACTTCAGGTTTACTGTATCCCTTGGACCTTCTTATTGAAGATGAAACACAGAAATTGAATCGGAATTAAATACAAAAGGCACATTGCCGACTAATGTACAAGAAGACTGACTCTTCCGACAGTCTATTTGTTGAACCATTCCTGTGACATTAGTTATAGATTCCGATGCCTAACTTCAGGCTAACTGTATCCCTTGGACCTTCTTATTGACGATGAAACACAGAAATTGCTTCGGAATTAAATACAAAAGGCTCAATGCCGAATTAAGTACAAGAAGTCAGACTGTTCTTACTGTCAATGTTTTGCACCATTCCTGTGATACTAGTTATAGACTCTGATGCTTCACTCCAGGTTTACTGTATCATTTGGAACTTCTTATTGACGATGAAACACAGAAATTGCATCGGAATTAAATATATAAGGCACAATGCCGCCATAAGTACAAGAAAACTGATTCTTCTTACTGTCTATGATTTGAACCATTCCTGTGACTCTGGTTATAGATACCGATGCTTCACTTCAGGTTTACTGTATCCCTCTGACATTCTTATTGACGATGAAACACAGAAATTGCATCGGAATTAAATACAAAATGCACAATGCCGACTTAAGTACAAGTAGACTGACTCTTCTTACTGTCTGTGTTTTGAACCATTCCTGTGACACTAGTTATAGATTCCGATGCTTCACTTCAGGTTTACTGTATACCTTGGACCTTCTTATTGACGATGAAACACAGAAATTGCATCGGAATTAAATAGAAAAGGCACAATGCCGCCATAAGTACAAGAAAACTGATTCTTCTTACTGTCTATGATTTGAACCATTCCTGTGACTCTAGTTATAGATTCCGATGCTTCACTTCAGGTTTACTGTATACCTTGGACCTTCTTATTGACGATGAAACACAGAAATTGCATCGGAATTAAATACAATAGGCACAATGCAGACTTAAGTACAAGAAGACTGACTCTTCTTACTGACTATGTTTTGAACTGTTCGTGTGACACTAGTTATAGATTCCGATGCTTCACATCAGATTTACTGTATCCCTCTGACCTTCCTATTGACGATGAAACACAGAAATTGCATCGCAATTAAATACAAAAGGCACAATTCCGACTTAAGTACATGTAGACTGACTTCTCCTACTGTCTATATTTTGAACCATTCCTGTGACACTAGTTACAGATTCCGATGGTTCATTTCAGGTTTACTGTATCCCTTGGACCTTCTTATTGACGATGAAACACAGAAATTGCATCGGAGTTAAACAGAAAAGGCACAATGCCGATTTAACTACAAGAAGACTGACTCTTTTTACTGACTATGTTCTGAAACATACCTGTGACACTAGTTATAGATTCCGATGCCTAACTTCAGGATTACTGTATCCCTTGCACCTTCATATTGACTATGAAACACAGAAATTGCATCGGAATTAAATACAAAAGGCTCAATGCCGAATTAAGTACAAGAAGTCTGACTCTTCTTACTGTCAATGTTTTGAACCATTCCTGTGACACTAGTTATAGACTCTGATGCTTCACTCCAGGTTTACTGTATCTCTTAGACCTTCTTATTGACGATTAAACACAGATATTGCATCGGAATTAAATACGAAAGACACAATGCCGAATTAAGTACAAGAAGACTGACTCTTCTTACTGTCTATGTTTTGAAACAATCCTGTGACACTAGTTATGGTTTCCGGTCGTTCATTTCAGCTTTACTGTATCCCTTGGACCTTTTTATTGACAATGAAACACAGAAATTGCATCGGAATTAAATACAATAGGCACATTGCCGACTAATGTACAAGAAGACTGACTCTTCCGACAGTCTATGTGTTGAACCATTCCTGTGACACCAGTTATAGATTCCGGTCCTTCACTCCAGGTTTACTGTATCCCTTGGACCTTCTTATTGACGATGAAACACAGAAATTGCATCGGAATTAAATATAAAAGGCACAATGACGCCTTAAGTACAAGAAAACTGACTCTTCTTACTGTCTATGATTTGAACCATTCCTGTGACTCTAGTTATAGATTCCGATGCTTCACATCAGCTTTACTGTATCCCTCTGACCTTCTTATTGTCGATGAAACACAGAAATTGCATCGGAATTACATACATAAGGCACAATGCTGACTTAACTACATGTAGACTGACTTTTCCTACTGTCTATGTTTTGAACCATTCCTGTAACACTAGTTACAGATTCCGATGGTTCATTTCAGGTTTACTGTATCCCTTGGACCTTCTTATTGACGATGAAACACAGAAATTGCAGCGGAATTAAATACAAAAGGCACAATGCCGACTTAAGTACAAGAAGACTGACTCTTCTTGCTGACTATGTTTTGAACCATTCCTGTGACACTAGTTATAGACTCTGATGCTTCACTCTAGGTTTACTGTATCCGTTGGACCTTCTTATTGACGATGAGTACAAGAAGACTGATTCTTCCAACTGTCTATGTTTTAAACCATTCCTGTGACACTAGTTATAGACTAAGATGATCACTCCAGGTTTACTGTATCCCTTGGACCTCCCCATTGACGATGAAACACAGAAATTGCATCGGAATTAAATACAAAAACACAATGCCGACTTAAGTAAAAAAAGTCTGACTCTTCTTACTGTCTATTGTTTTGAACCATTCCTGTGACACTGGTTATTGATTCCGATGCTTCTCTCCAGGTTTACTGTATCCCTTGGACCTTCTTATTGACGATGAAACACAGAGATTGCATCAGAATTAAACAGAAAAGGCACAATGCCGACTTAAGTACTAGAAGACTGACGCTTCTTACTGTCTATGTTTTGAACTATTCGTGTGACACTAGTTATAGATTCCGATGCTTCACATCAGATTTACTGTATCCCTCTGACCTTCTTAGTGACGATGAAACACAGAAATTGCATCGGAATTAAATACAAAAGGCACAATGCCGACTTAAGTACATGTAGACTGACTTCTCCTACTGTCTATGTTTTGAACCATTCCTGTGACACTAGTTATAGATTCCGATGCTTCAATTCAGGTCTATTGTATCCCTTGGACCTTCTTATTGACGATGAAACACAGAAATTGCATCGGAATTAAATACAATAGGCACAATGCAGACTTAAGTACAAGAAGTATGACTCTTCTTACTGACTATGCTTTGAACTATTCGTGTGACACTAGTTATAGATTCCGATGCTTCACATCAGATTTACTGTATCCCTCTGACCTTCTTATTGACGATGAAACACAGAAATTGCATCTGAATTAAATACAAAAGGCACAATGCCGACTTAAGTACATGTAGTCTGACTTCTCCTACTGTCTATGTTTTGAACCATTCCTGTGACACTAGTTATAGATTCCGATGATTCATTTCAGGTTTACTGAATCCCTTGGACCTTCTTATTGACGATGAAACACAGAAATTGCATCGGAATTAAACAGAAAAGGCACAATGCCGATTTAACTACAAGAAGACTGACTCTTCTTACTGACTATGTTTTGAACCATTCCTGTGACACTAGTTATAGATTCCGATGCCTAACTTCAGGATTGCTGTATCCCTTGCACCTTCTTATTGACGATGAAACACAGAAATTGCATCGGAATTAAATACAAAAGGCTCAATGCCGATTTAAGTACAAGAAGTCTGACTCTTCTTACTGTCAATGTTTTGAACCATTCCTGTGACACTAGTTATAGACTCTGATGCTTCACTCCAGGTTTACTGTATCCCTAGGACCTTTTTATTGACGATGAAACACAGAAATTGCATCGGAATTAAATACAAAAGGCACAATGCCGACTTCAGTAAAAGAAGTCTGACTCTTCTTACTGTCTGTGTTTTGAACCATTCCTGTGACACTAGTTATAGTTTGTGATGCTTCACTTCAGGTTTACTGTATCCCTTGGACCTTCTTATTGACGATGTAACACAGAAATTGCTTCGGAATTAAATAGAAAAGGCACAATGCCGACTTAAGTACAAGAAGACTGACTCATCTTACTGTGTATGTTTTGAACCGTCACTGTGACACTAGTTACAGATTCCGATGCTTCACTCCAGGTTTACTGTATCCCTTGGACCTACTTATTGACGATGAAACACAGAAATTGCTTCGGAATTAAATACAAAAGGCACAGTGCCGACTTAAGTACAAGAAGACTGACTCTTCTTACTGACTATGTCTGAATCATTCCTGTGACACTAGTTAGAGGTTCCGATGCTTCCCTTCAGGTTTACTGTATCCCTCTGACCTTCTTATTGACGATGAAACACAGAAATTGCATCAGAATTAAATACAAAAGGCACAATGCCGAATTAAGTACCGAAAAGACTGACTCTTCTTACTGTCTATGTTTTGAACCATTCCTGTGACACTACTTATAGACTCCGATGCTTCACTCCAGGTTTACTGTATCTCTTAGACCTTCTTATTGACGATGAAACACAGATATTGCATCGGAATTAAATACGAAGGACACAATGCCGAGTTAAGTACAAGAAGACTGACTCTTCTTACTGTCAATGTTTTGAAACATTCCTGTGACACTAGTTATGGATTCCGGGCGTTCATTTCAGCTTTACTGTATCCCTTGGACCTTCGTATTGACGATGAAACACAGATATTGCATCGGAATTAAATAGAAAAGGCACAATGCCGACTTAAGAACTAGAAGACTTACTCTTCCTACTGTGTACGTTATGAACCATTCCTGTGACACTAGTTATAGATTCCGATGCTTCACTCCAGGTTTACTGTATCCCTTGGACCTTCTTATTGAAGATGAAACACAGAAATTGCATCGGAATTAAATACAAAAGGCACATTGCCGACTAATGTACAAGAGGACTGACTCTTCCGACAGACTATGTGTTGAACCATTCCTGTGACACTAGTTATAGATTCCGGTGCTTCACTCCAGGTTTACTGTATCCCTTGGACCTTCTTATTGACGATGAAACACAGAAATTGCATCGGAATTAAATATAAAAGGCACAATGCCGCCTTAAGTACAAGAAAACTGACTCTTCTTACTGTCTATGATTTGAACCATTCCTGTGACTCTAGTTATAGATTCCGATGCTTCACTTCAGGTTTACTGTATCCCTCTGACCTTCTTATTGACGATGAAACACAGAAATTGCATCGGAATTAAATACAAAAATCCCAATGCCGACTTAAGTACAAGACGACTGACTCTTCTTACTGTCTATGTTTTGAACCATTCTTGTGACACTAGTTATAGATTCAGATGCTACGATTCAGGTCTACTGTATCCCATGGACCTTCTTATTGACGATGAAACACAGAAATTGCATTAGAATTAAATACAAAAGGCACAATGCCAACTTAAGTACATGTAGACTGACTTTTCCTACTGTCTATGATTTGAACCATTCCTGTAACACTAGTTATAGACTCCGATGATCACTCCAGGTTTACTGTATCCCTTGGACCTCCTCATTGACGATGAAACACAGAAATTGCATCGGAATTAAATACAAAAGGCACATTGCCGACTAATGTACAAGAGGACTGACTCTTCCGACAGTCTATGTTTTGAACCATTCCTGTGACACTAGTTATAGATTCCGATGCTTCACTTCAGGTTTACTGTATCCCTTGGACCTTCTTATTGACGATGAACACAGACATTGCATCGGAATTAAATACAAAAGGCACAATACCGACATAAGTACAAGAAGACTGTCTCTTCTTACTGACTATGTTTTGAACCATTCCTGTGACACTAGTCATAGATTCTGATGCTTAACTTCAGGATTACTGTATCCCTCTGACCCTCTTATTGGCGATCAAACACAGAAATTGCATCGGAATTAAATACAAAAGGCACAATACCGTCTTATGTACAAGAAGGCTGACTCTTCCAACTGTCTATGTTTTAAACCATTCCTGTGCCACTAGTTATAGATTCCGATGCTTCACTCAAGGTATACTGTATCCCTTGAACCTTCTTATTGACGATGAAACACAGAAATTGCATCGGAATTAAATACAAAAGGCTCAATGCCGAATTAAGTACAATAAGTCTGACTCTTCTTACTGTCAATGCTTTGAACCAGTCCTGTGACACTAGTAATAGACTCTGATGCTTCACTCTAGGTATACTGTATCCCTTGGACCTTCTTATTGACGATGAGTACAAGAAGGCTGACTCTTCCAACTGTCTATGTTTTAAACAATTCCTGTGACACTACTTATAGACTCCGATGATCACTCCAGGTTTACTGTATCCCTTGGACCTCCTCATTGCCGATGAAACACAGAAATTGCATCGGAATTAAATACAAAAAGCACAATGCCGACTTAAGTAAAAGAAGTCTGACTCTTCTTACTGTCTATGTTTTGAACCATTCCTGTGACACTGGTTATTGATTCCGATGCTTCTCTCCAGGTTTACTGTATCCCTTGGACCTTCTTATTGACGATGAAACACAGAGATTGCATCAGAATTAAACAGAAAAGGCACAATGCCGACTTAAGTACTAGAAGACTGACGCTTCTTACTGTCTATGTTTTGAACTATTCGTGTGACACTAGTTATAGGTTCCGATGCTTCACATCAGATTTACTGTATCCCTCTGACCTTTTTATTGACGATGAAAAACAGAAATTGCATCGGAATTAAATACAAAAGGCACAATGCCGACTTAAGTACATGTAGACTGACTTCTCCTGCTGTCTATGTTTTGAACCATTCCTGTGACACTAGTTATAGATTCCGATGCTTCAATTCAGGTCTATTGTATCCCTTGGACCTTCTTATTGACGATGAAACACAGAAATTGCATCGGAATTAAATACAATAAGCACAATGCAGACTTAAGTACAAGAAGACGGACTCTTCTTACTGACTATGTTTTGAACTATTCGTGTGACACTAGTTATAGATTCCGATGCTTCACATCAGATTTACTGTATCCCTCTGACCTTCTTATTGACGATGAAACACAGAAATTGCATCGGAATTAAATACAAAAGGCACAATGACGACTTAAGTACATGTAGACTGACTTCTCCTACTGTCTATGATTTGAACCATTCCTGTGACACTAGTTATAGATTCCGATGGTTCATTTCAGGTTTACTGAATCCCTTGGACCTTCTTATTGACGATGAAACACAGAAATTGCATCGGAATTAAATAGAAAAGGCACAATGCCGATTTAACTACAAGAAGACTGACTCTTCTTACTGACTATGTTTTGAACCATTCCTGTGACACTAGTTATAGATTCCAATGCCTAACTTCAGGATTACTGTACCCTTGCACCTTCTTATTGACGATGAAACACAGAAATTGCATCGGAATTAAATACAAAAGGCTCAATGCCGAATTAAGTACAAGAAGTCTGACTCTTCTTACTGTCAATGTTTTTGAACCATTCCTGTGACACTAGTTATAGACTCTGATGCTTCACTCCAGGTTTACTGTATCCCTAGGACCTTCTTATTGACGATGAAACACAGAAATTGCATCGGAATTAAATACAAAAGGCACAATGCCGACTTCAGTAAAAGAAGTCTGACTCTTCTTACTGTCTGTGTTTTGAACTATTCCTGTGACACTAGTTATAGTTTGTGATGCTTCACTTCAGGTTTACTGTATCCCTTGGACCTTCTTATTGACGATGTAACACAGAAATTGCTTCGGAATTAAATAGAAAAGGCACAATGCCGACTTAAGTACAAGAAGACTGACTCATCTTACTGTCTATGCTTTGAACCGTCACTGTGACACTAGTTACAGATTCCGATGCTTCACTCCAGGTTTACTGTATCCCTTGGACCTACTTATTGACGATGAAACACAGAAATTGCTTCGGAATTAAATACAAAAGGCACAGTGCCGACTTAAGTACAAGAAGACTGACTCTTCTTACTGACTATGTTTTGAATCATTCCTGTGACACTAGTTAGAGATTCCGATGCTTCCCTTAAGGTTTACTGTATCCCTCTGACCTTCTTATTGACGATGAAACACAGAAATTGCATCAGAATTAAATACAAAAGGCACAATGCCGAATTAAGTACATAAAAGACTGACTCTTCTTACTGTCTATGTTTTGAACCATTCCTGTGACACTACTTATAGACTCCGATGCTTCACTCCAGGTTTACTGTATCTCTTAGACCTTCTTATTGACGATGAAACACAGAAATTGCTTCGGAATTAAATACAAAAGGCACAGTGCCGACTTAAGTACAAGAAGACTGACTCTTCTTACTGACTATGTTTTGAATCATTCCTGTGACACTAGTTAGAGATTCCGATGCTTCCCTTAAGGTTTACTGTATCCCTCTGACCTTCTTATTGAAGATGAAACAGAGAAATTGCATCGGAATTAAATACAAAAGGCACATTGCCGACTAATGTACAAGAGGACTGACTCTTCCGACAGACTATGTGTTGAACCATTCCTGTGACACTAGTTATAGATTCCGTTGCTTCACTCCAGGTTTACTGTATCCCTTGGACCTTCTTATTGACGATGAAACACAGAAATTGCATCGGAATTAAATATAAAAGGCACAATGCCGCCTTAAGTACAAGAAAACTGTCTCTTCTTACTGTCTATGATTTGAACCATTCCTGTGACTGTAGTTATAGATTCCGATGCTTCACTTGAGGTTTACTGTATCCCTCTGACCTTCTTATTGACGATGAAACACGGAAATTGCATCGGAATTAAATACAAAAAGCCCAATGCCGACTTCAGTACAAGAAGACTGACTCTTCTTACTGTCTATGCTTTGAACCATTCTTGTGACACTAGTTATAGATTCAGATGCTACGATTCAGGTCTACTGTATCCCTTGGACCTTCTTATTGACGATGAAACACAGAAATTGCATCGGAATTAAATACAAAAGGCACAATGCCGACTTAAGTACATGTAGACTGACTTTTCCTACTGTCTATGATTTGAACCATTCCTGTAACACTAGTTATAGATTCCGATGGTTCATTTCAGGTTTACTGTATCCCTTGGACCTTCTTATTGACGATGAAACACAGAAATTGCATCGGAATTAAATACAAAAGGCACAATGCCAACTTAAGTACAAGTAGACTGACTTCTCCTACTGTCTATGCTTTGAAACATTCCTGTGACACTAGTTATAGATTCCGATGCTTCATTTCAGGTTTACTGTATCCCTTGGACCTTCTTATTGACGATGAAACACAGAAATTGCATCGGAATTAAATAGAAAAGGCACATTGCCGACTTAACTACAAGAAGACTGACTCTTCTTACTGTCAATGCTTTGAACCATTCCTGTGACACTAGTTATAGACTCTGATGCTTCACTCTATATTTACTGTATCCCTTGGACCTTGTTATTGACGATGAGTACAAGAAGACTGACTCTTCAACTGTCTGTGTTTTAAACAATTCCTGTGACACTACTTATAGACTCCGATGATCACTCCAGGTTTACTGTATCCCTTGGACCTCCTCATTGACGATGAAACACAGAAATTGCATCGGGATTAAATACAAAAAGCACAATGCCGACTTAAGTAAAAGAAGTCTGACTCTTCTTACTGTCTATGTTTTGAACCATTCCTGTGACACTGGTTATTGATTCCGATGCTTCTCTCCAGGTTTACTGTATCCCTTGGACCTTCTTATTGACGATGAAACACAGAGATTGCATCAGAATTAAACAGAAAATGCACAATGCCGACTTAAGTACTAGAAGACTGACGCTTCTTACTGTCTATGTTTTGAACTATTCGTGTGACACTAGTTATAGGTTCCGATGCTTCACATCAGATTTACTGTATCCCTCTGACCTTCTTATTGACGATGAAACACAGAAATTGCATCGGAATTAAATACAAAAGGCACAATGCCGACTTAAGTACATGTAGACTGACTTCTCCTACTGTCTATGTTTTGAACCATTCCTGTGACACTAGTTATAGATTCCGATGCTTCAATTCAGGTCTATTGTATCCCTTGGACCTTCTTATTGACGACGAAACACAGAAATTGCATCGGAATTAAATACAATAGGCACAATGCAGACTTAAGTACAAGAAGACTGACTCTTCTTACTGACTATGTTTTGAACTATTCGTGTGACACTAGTTATAGATTCCGATGCTTCACATCAGATTTACTGTATCCCTCTGACCTTCTTATTGACGATGAAACACAGAAATTGCATCGGAATTAAATACAAAAGGCACAATGGCGACTTAAGTACATGTAGACTGACTTCTCCCACTGTCTATGATTTGAACCATTCCTGTGACACTAGTTATAGATACCGATGGTTCATTTCAGGTTTACTGAATCCCTTGGACCTTCTTATTGACGATGAAACACAGAAATTGCATCGGAATTAAATAGAAAAGGCACAATGCCGATTTAACTACAAGAAGACTGACTCTTCTTACTGACTATGTTTTGAACCATTCCTGTGACACTAGTTATAGATTCCGATGCCTAACTTCAGGATTACTGTATCCCTTGCACCTTCTTATTGACGATGAAACACAGAAATTGCATCGGAATTAAATACAAAAGGCTCAATGCCGAATTAAGTACAAGAAGTCTGACTCTTCTTACTGTCACTGTTTTGAACCATTCCTGTGACACTAGTTATAGACTCTGATGCTTCACTCCAGGTTTACTGTATCCCTAGGACCTTCTTATTGACGATGAAACACAGAAATTGCATCGGAATTAAATACAAAAGGCACAATGCCGACTTCAGTAAAAGAAGTCTGACTCTTCTTACTGTCTGTGTTTTGAACTATTCCTGTGACACTAGTTATAGTTTGTGATGCTTCACTTCAGGTTTACTGTATCCCTTGGACCTTCTTATTGACGATGTAACACAGAAATTGCTTCGGAATTAAATAGAAAAGGCACAATGCCGACTTAAGTACAAGAAGACTGACTCATCTTACTGTCTATGCTTTGAACCGTCACTGTGACACTAGTTACAGATTCCGATGCTTCACTCCAGGTTTACTGTATCCCTTGGACCTACTTATTGACGATGAAACACAGAAATTGCTTCGGAATTAAATACAAAAGGCACAGTGCCGACTTAAGTACAAGAAGACTGACTCTTCTTACTGACTATGTTTTGAATCATACCTGTGACACTAGTTAGAGATTCCGATGCTTCCCTTAAGGTTTACTGTATCCCTGTGACCTTCTTATTGACGATGAAACACAGAAATTGCATCAGAATTAAATACAAAAGGCACAATGCCGAATTAAGTACATAAAAGACTGACTCTTCTTACTGTCTATGTTTTGAACCATTCCTGTGACACTACTTATAGACTCCGATGCTTCACTCCAGGTTTACTGTGTCTCTTAGACCTTCTTATTGACGATGAAACACTGATATTGCATCGGAATTAAATACGAAAGACACAATGCCGAATTAAGTACAAGAAGACTGACTCTTCTTAGTGTCTATACTTTGAAACATTCCTGTGACACTAGTTATGGATTCCGGTCGTGCATTTCATCTTTACTGTATCCCTTGGACCTTCTTATTGACGATGAAACACAGATATTGCATCGGAATTAAATAGAAAAGGCACAATGCCGACTTAAGAACTAGAAGACTTACTCTTCCTACTGTCTATGTTATGAACCATTCCTGTGACACTAGTTATAGATTCCGATGCTTCACTCCAGGTTTACTGTATCCCTTGGACCTTCTTATTGAAGATGAAACAGAGAAATTGCATCGGAATTAAATACAAAAGGCACATTGCCGACTAATGTACAAGAGGACTGACTCTTCCGACAGACTATGTGTTGAACCATTCCTGTGACACTAGTTATAGATTCCGTTGCTTCACTCCAGGTTTACTGTATCCCTTGGACCTTCTTATTGACGATGAAACACAGAAATTGCATCGGAATTAAATATAAAAGGCACAATGCCGCCTTAAGTACAAGAAAACTGTCTCTTCTTACTGTCTATGATTTGAACCATTCCTGTGACTGTAGTTATAGATTCCGATGCTTCACTTGAGGTTTACTGTATCCCTCTGACCTTCTTATTGACGATGAAACACAGAAATTGCATCGGAATTAAATACAAAAGGCACAATGCCAACTTAAGTACAAGTAGACTGACTTCTCCTACTGTCTATGCTTTGAAACATTCCTGTGACACTAGTTATAGATTCCGATGCTTCATTTCAGGTTTACTGTATCCCTTGGACCTTCTTATTGACGTTGAAACACAGAAATTGCATCGGAATTAAATAGAAAAGGCACATTGCCGACTTAACTACAAGAAGACTGACTCTTCTTACTGTCAATGCTTTGAACCATTCCTGTGACACTAGTTATAGACTCTGATGCTTCACTCTATATTTACTGTATCCCTTGGACCTTCTTATTGACGATGAGTACAAGAAGACTGACTCTTCCAACTGTCTATGTTTTAAACCATTCCTGTGACACTAGTTATAGACTCCGATGATCACTCCAGGTTTACTGTATCCCTTGGACCTCCTCATTGACGATGAAACACAGAAATTGCATCGGAATTAAATACAAAAGGCACATTGCCGACTAATGTACAAGAGGACTGACTCTTCCGACAGTCTATGTTTTGAACCATTCCTGTGACACTAGTTATAGATTCCGATGCTTCACTTCAGGTTTACTGTATCCCTTGGACCTTCTTATTGACGATGAACACAGACATTGCATCGGAATTAAATACAAAAGGCACAATACCGACTTAAGTACAAGAAGACTGTCTCTTCTTACTGACTATGTTTTGAACCATTCCTGTGACACTAGTTATAGACTGTGATGCTTCACTCTAGGTATACTGTAACCCTTGGACCTTCTTATTGACGAAGAAACACAGAAATTGCATCGGAATTAAATACAAAAGGCTCAATGCCGAATTAAGTACAAGAAGTCTGACTCTTCTTACTGTCAATGCATTGAACCATTCCTGTGACACTAGTTATAGACTGTGATGCTTCACTCTAGGTATACTGTATCCCTTGGACCTTCTTATTGACGATGAAACACAGAAATTGCATCGGAATTAAATACAAAAGGCTCAATGCCGAATTAAGTACAAGAAGTCTGACTCTTCTTACTGTCAATGCTTTGAACCAGTCCTGTGACACTAGTAATAGACTCTGATGCTTCACTCTAGGTATACTGTATCCCTTGGACCTTCTTATTGACGATGAGTACAAGAAGACTGACTCTTCCAACTGTCTATGTTTTAAACCATTCCTGTAACACTACTTATAGACTCCGATGATCACTCCAGGTTTACTGTATCCCTTGGACCTCCTCATTGACGATGAAACACAGAAATTGCATCGGAATTAAATACAAAAAGCACAATGCCGACTTAAGTAAAAGAAGTCTGAGTCTTCTTACTCTCTATGTTTTGAACCATTCCTGTGACACTGGTTATAGATTCCGATGCTTCTCTGCAGGTTTACTGTATCCCTTGGACCTTCTTATTGACGATGAAACACAGAGATTGCATCAGAATTAAATAGAAAAGTCACAATACCGACTTAAGTACAAGAAGACTGTCTCTTCTTACTGACTATGTTTTGAACCATTCCTGTGACACTAGTCATAAATTCCGATGCTTCACTTCAGGATTACTGTATCCCTCTGACCTTCTTATTGGCGATGAATCACAGAAATTGCATCGGAATTAAATACAAAAAGCACAATGCCGACTAAAGTACAAGAAGACTGACTCTTCTATCAGTCTATGTTTTAAACCATTCCTGTGGCACTAGTTATAGATTCCGGTGCTACACTCCAGGTTTACTGGATCGCTTGGACCATAGTACTGGCGATGAAACACAGAAATTGCGTTGGAAATAAATACAAAAGGCACAATGCCGACTTAAGTACGAGAAGACTGACTCTTCTTACGAACTATGTTTTGAACCATTCCTGTGACACTAGTTATAGATTCCGATGCTTAACATCAGGTTTATGTATCCCTCTGACCTTCTTATTGACGATGAAACACAGAAATTGCATCGGAATTAAATACAAAAAGCACAATGCCGACTTAAGTTCACGTAGACTGACTTTTCGTACTGTCAATGATTTGAACCATTCCTGTGACACTAGTTATGGATTCCGATCGTTCATTTCAGGTTTACTGTATCCCTTGGACATTCTTATTGACGATGAAACACAGATATTGCAACGGAATTAAATACAAAAGGCACAATGCCGTCTTATGTACAAGAAGGCTGACTCTTCCAACTGTCTATGTTTTAAACCATTCCTGTGCCACTAGTTATAGATTCCGATGCTTCACTTCAGCTTCACTGTATACCTCTGACCGTCTTATTGACGATGAAACACAGAAATTGCATCGGAATTAAAGAGAAATGCACAATACCGGCTTAAGTACAAGAAGACTGACTCTTCTTACTGTCTATGTTTTGAACCATCCCTGTGATACTTGTTATAGATTCCGATGCTTCACTCAAGGTATACTGTATCCCTTGGACTTTCTTATTGACGATGAAACACAGAAATTGCATCGGAATTAAATACAAAAGGCTCAATGCCGAATTAAGTACAAGAAGTCTGACTCTTCTTACTGTCAATGGTTTGAACCATTCCTGTGACACTAGTTATAGACTGTGATGCTTCACTCTAGGTATACTGTATCCCTTGGACCTTCTTATTGACGATGAGTACAAGAAGACTGACTCTTCCAACTGTCTATGTTTTAAACCATTCCTGTGACACTACTTATAGACTCCGATGATCACTCCAGGTTTACTGTATCCCTTGGACCTCCTCATTGACGATGAAACACAGAAATTGCATCGGAATTACATACAAAAAGCACAATGCCGACTTAAGTAAAAGAAGTCTGAGTCTTCTTACTGTCTATGTTTTGAACCATTCCTGTGACACTGGTTATAGATTCCGATGCTTCCTTCCAGGTTTACTATATCCCTTGGACCTTCTTATTGACGATGAAACACAGAGATTGCATCAGAATTAAATAGAAAAGTCACAATACCGACTTAAGTACAAGAAGACTGTCTCTTCTTACTGACTATGTTTTGAAACATTCCTGTGACACTAGTCATAAATTCCGATGCTTCACTTCAGGATTACTGTATCCCTCTGACCTTCTTATTGGCGATGAATCACAGAAATTGCATCGGAATTAAATACAAAAGGCACAATGCCGACTAAAGTACAAGAAGACTGACTCTTCTGTCAGTCTATGTTTTAAACCATTCCTGTGACACTAGTTATAGATTCCGGTGCTACACTCCCGGTTTACTGTATCGCTTGGACCATATTACTGACGATGAAACACAGAAATTGCGTCGGAAATAAATACAAAAGGCACAATGCCGACTTAAGTACAAGAAGACTGACTCTTCTTACTGTCTATGTTTTGAACCATTCCTGTGACACTAGTTATAGATTCCGATGTTTAACATCATGTTTATGTATCCTTCTGACCTTCTTATTGACGATGAAACACAGAAATTGCATCGGAATTAAATACAAAAAGCACAATGCCGACTTAAGTTCATGTAGACTAACTTTTCGTACTGTCAATGATTTGAACCATTCCTGTTACACTAGTTAAGGATTCCGATCGTTCTTTTCAGGTTTACTGTATCCCTTGGACATTCTTATTGACGATGAAACACAGATATTGCAACGGAATTAAATACATAAGGCACAATGCCGTCTTATGTACAAGAAGGCTGACTCTTCCAACTGTCTATGCTTTAAACCATTCCTATGCCACTAGTTATAGATTCCGATGCTTCACTTCAGGTTCACTGTATCCCTCTGACCGTCTTATTGACGATGAAACACAGAAATTGCATCGGAATTAAAGAGAAAATGCACAATACCGACATAAGTACAAGAGGACTGACTGTTCTTACTGACTTTGTGTTGAACCATTCCTGTGACACTAGTCATAGATTCCGATGCTTAACTTCAGAATTACTGTATCCCTCTGACCGTCTTATTGACGATGAAACACAGAAATTGCATCGGAATTAAAGAGAAAAGGCGCAATGCCGACTTAAATATTAGAAGACTGACTCTTCTTACTGCCTATGATTTGAACCTTTCCTGTGACACTAGTTATAGATTCCGATGCTTCACTCCAGGTTTACTGTATCCCTTGGGCCTTCTTATTGACGATGAAGCACAGAAATTGCATCGGAATTAAATGGAAAAGGCACATTGCCGACTTAACTACAAGAAGACTGACTCTTCTTACTGTCAATGCTTTGAACCATTCCTGTGACACTAGTTATAGACTCTGATGCTTCACTCTATAATTACTGTATCCCTTGGACCTTCTTATTGACGATGAGTACAAGAAGACTGACTCTTCCAACTGTCTATGTTTTAAACAATTCCTGTGACACTACTTATAGACTCCGATGATCACTCCAGGTTTACTGTATCCCTTGGACCTCCTCATTGACGATGAAGCACAGAAATTGCATCGGAATTAAATACAAAAAGCACAATGCCGACTTAAGTAAAAGAAGTCTGACTCTTCTTACTGTCTACGTTTTGAACCATTCCTGTGACACTGGTTATTGATTCCGATGCTTCTCTCCAGGATTACTGTATCCCTTGGACCTTCTTATTGACGATGAAACACAGAGATTGCATCAGAATTAAACAGAAAAGGCACAATGCCGACTTAAGTGCTAGAAGACTGACGCTTCTTACTGTCTATGTTTTGAACTATTCGTGTGACACTAGTTATAGGTTCCGATGCTTCACATCAGATTTACTGTATCCCTCTGACCTTCTTATTGACGATTAAACACAGAATTTAATCGGAATTAAATACAAAAGGCACAATGCCGACTTAAGTACATGTAGACTGACTTCTCCTACTGTCTATGTTTTGAACCATTCCTGTGACACTAGTTATAGATTCCGATGCATCAATTCAGGTCTATTGTATCCTTGGACCTTCCTATTGACGATGAAACACAGAAATTGCATCGGAATTAAATACAATAGGCACAATGCAGACTTAAGTACAAGAAGACTGACTCTTCTTACTGACTATGTTTTGAACTATTCGTGTGACACTAGTTATAGATTCCGATGCTTCACATCAGATTTACTGTATCCCTCTGACCTTCTTATTGACGATGAAACACAGAAATTGCATCGGAATTAAATACAAAAGGCACAATGCCGACTTAAGTACATGTAGACTGACTTCTCCTACTGTCTATGTTTTGAACCATTCCTGTGACACTAGTTATAGATTCCGATGCTTCACTTCAGGTTTACTGTATCCCTTGGACCTACTTATTGACGATGAAACACAGAAATTGCTTCGGAATTAAATACAAAAGGCACAGTGCCGACTTAAGTACAAGAAGACTGACTCTTCTTACTGACTATGTTTTGAATCATTCCTGTGACACTACTTAAAGGTTCCGATGCTTCCCTTCAGGTTTACTGTATCCCTCTGACCTTCTTATTGACGATGAAACACAGAAATTGCATCAGAATTAAATACAAAAGGCACAATGCCGAATTAAGTACATAAAAGACTGACTCTTCTTACTGTCTATGTTTTGAACCATTCCTGTGACACTACTTATAGACTCCGATGCTTCACTCCAGGTTTACTGTATCTCTTAGACCTTCTTATTGACGATGAAACACAGATATTGCATCGGAATTAAATACGAAAGACACAATGCCGAATTAAGTACAAGAAGACTGACTCTTCTTACTGTCTATGTTTTGAAACATTCCTGTGACACTAGTTATGGATTCCGGGCGTTCATTTCAGCTTTACTGTATCCCTTGGACCTTCTTATTGACGATGAAACACAGATATTGCATCGGAATTAAATAGAAAAGGCACAATGCCGACTTAAGAACTAGAAGACTTACTCTTCCTACTGTCTATGTTATGAACCATTCCTGTGACACTAGTTATAGATTCCGATGCTTCACTCCAGGTTTACTGTATCCCTTGGACCTTCTTATTGAAGATGAAAAACAGAAATTGCATCGGAATTAAATACAAAAGGCACATTGCCGACTAATGTACAAGAGGACTGACTCTTCCGACAGACTATGTGTTGAACCATTCCTGTGACACTAGTTATAGATTCCGGTGCTTCACTCCAGGTTTACTGTATCCCTTGGACCTTCTTATTGACGATGAAACA